>NW_027308160.1:0-174520 GCF_047496885.1 Scyliorhinus torazame | reverse complement strand
CACTCACACATTGGTAACGACACTCACTCACACATTGGTAACGACACTCACTCACACATTGGTAACGACACTCACTCACACATTGGTAACGACACTCACACACACACACATTGGTAACGACACTCACACACACACACATTGGTAACGACACTCACTCACACATTGGTAACGACACTCACTCACACATTGGTAACGACACTCACACATTGGTAACGACACTCACTCACACATTGGTAACGACACTCACACACACATTGGTAACGACACTCACTCACTCATTGGTAACGACACTCACACACACATTGGTAACGACACTCACTCACTCACACATTGGTAACGACACTCACACTCACACATTGGTAACGACACTCACTCACTCACACATTGGTAACGACACTCACTCACTCACACATTGGTAACGACACTCACACACACATTGGTAACGACACTCACTCACACACACATTGGTAACGACACTCACTCACACATTGGTAACGACACTCACTCACACATTGGTAACGACACTCACTCACACACACATTGGTAACGACACTCACTCACTCACACATTGGTAACGACACTCACTCACACACACATTGGTAACGACACTCACTCACTCACACATTGGTAACGACACTCACACACACATTGGTAACGACACTCACTCACACATTGGTAACGACACTCACTCACTCACACATTGGTAACGACACTCACTCACTCACACATTGGTAACGACACTCACACACACATTGGTAACGACACTCACTCACACACACATTGGTAACGACACTCACTCACACATTGGTAACGACACTCACTCACACATTGGTAACGACACTCACTCACACACACATTGGTAACGACACTCACTCACTCACACATTGGTAACGACACTCACTCACACACACATTGGTAACGACACTCACTCACTCACACATTGGTAACGACACTCACTCACTCACACATTGGTAACGACACTCACTCACTCACACATTGGTAACGACACTCACTCACACACACATTGGTAACGACACTCACTCACACACACATTGGTAACGACACTCACTCACACATTGGTAACGACACTCACTCACACACACATTGGTAACGACACTCACTCACACACACTTGGTAACGACACTCACTCACACACACATTGGTAACGACACTCACTCACTCACACATTGGTAACGACACTCACTCACACATTGGTAACGACACTCACACACACATTGGTAACGACACTCACTCACACACACATTGGTAACGACACTCACTCACAACACATTGGTAACGACACTCACTCACACATTGGTAACGACACTCACTCACACACACATTGGTAACGACACTCACACACACATTGGTAACGACACTCACTCACACACACATTGGTAACGACACTCACACACACATTGGTAACGACACTCACCACACACACACATTGGTAACGACACTCACTCACTCACACATTGGTAACGACACTCACACCACACATTGGTAACGACACTCACACACACACACATTGGTAACGACACTCACTCACACATTGGTAACGACACTCACTCACACATTGGTAACGACACTCACTCACTCACACATTGGTAACGACACTCACTCACACACATTGGTAACGACACTCACTCACTCACACATTGGTAACGACACTCACTCACACACACATTGGTAACGACACTCACTCACTCACACATTGGTAACGACACTCACTCACACACACATTGGTAACGACACTCACTCACTCACACATTGGTAACGACACTCACACACACATTGGTAACGACACTCACTCACACACACATTGGTAACGACACTCACTCACACACACATTGGTAACGACACTCACTCACTCACACATTGGTAACGACACTCACACACCACACATTGGTAACGACACTCACTCACTCACACATTGGTAACGACACTCACACACACATTGGTAACGACACTCACTCACACATTGGTAACGACACTCACACACACATTGGTAACGACACTCACACACACATTGGTAACGACACTCACTCACACACACATTGGTAACGACACTCACTCACACACACATTGGTAACGACACTCACTCACACACACATTGGTAACGACACTCACTCACACATTGGTAACGACACTCACTCACTCACACATTGGTAACGACACTCACTCACACACACATTGGTAACGACACTCACTCACACACACATTGGTAACGACACTCACTCACACATTGGTAACGACACTCACTCACTCACACATTGGTAACGACACTCACTCACTCACACATTGGTAACGACACCACTCACTCACACATTGGTAACGACACTCACTCACACACACATTGGTAACGACACTCACTCACACATTGGTAACGACACTCACTCACTCACACATTGGTAACGACACTCACTCACACATTGGTAACGACACTCACTCACACACACATTGGTAACGACACTCACTCACACACACATTGGTAACGACACTCACTCACACATTGGTAACGACACTCACTCACACACACATTGGTAACGACACTCACTCACACACACATTGGTAACGACACTCACTCACACATTGGTAACGACACTCACTCACACATTGGTAACGACACTCACACACACATTGGTAACGACACTCACTCACACACACATTGGTAACGACACTCACACACACATTGGTAACGACACTCACTCACACACACATTGGTAACGACACTCACTCACACACACATTGGTAACGACACTCACTCACACATTGGTAACGACACTCACACACACATTGGTAACGACACTCACTCACACACACATTGGTAACGACACTCACACACACACATTGGTAACGACACTCACTCACACATTGGTAACGACACTCACTCACACACATTGGTAACGACACTCACACACACATTGGTAACGACACTCACACACACACACATTGGTAACGACACTCACTCACACACACATTGGTAACGACACTCACTCACACACACATTGGTAACGACACTCACACACACACACATTGGTAACGACACTCACTCACTCACACATTGGTAACGACACTCACTCACACATTGGTAACGACACTCCACTCACACATTGGTAACGACACTCACACACACACACATTGGTAACGACACTCACTCACTCACACATTGGTAACGACACTCACTCACACACACATTGGTAACGACACTCACTCACACACACATTGGTAACGACACTCACTCACACATTGGTAACGACACTCACTCACACATTGGTAACGACACTCACTCACACACACATTGGTAACGACACTCACTCACCACACATTGGTAACGACACTCACTCACTCACACATTGGTAACGACACTCACTCACACCACATTGGTAACGACACTCACTCACACCATTGGTAACGACACTCACTCACACATTGGTAACGACACTCACTCACACATTGGTAACGACTCACTCACTCACACATTGGTAACGACACTCACTCACACATTGGTAACGACACTCACTCACACATTGGTAACGACACTCACTCACACATTGGTAACGACACTCACACACACATTGGTAACGACACTCACACACACACATTGGTAACGACACTCACTCACACATTGGTAACGACACTCACTCACACATTGGTAACGACACTCACACACACATTGGTAACGACACTCACTCACACACACATTGGTAACGACACTCACACACACATTGTAACGACACTCACTCACACATTGGTAACGACACTCACTCACACATTGGTAACGACACTCACACACACATTGGTAACGACACTCACACACACACACATTGGTAACGACACTCACTCACACATTGGTAACGACACTCACTCACACACACATTGGTAACGACACTCACTCACACATTGGTAACGACACTCACTCACTCACACATTGGTAACGACACTCACTCACACATTGGTAACGACACTCACTCACACATTGGTAACGACACTCACACACACATTGGTAACGACACACACACACATTGTAACGACACTCACTCACACACATTGGTAACGACACTCACTCACACATTGGTAACGACACTCACTCACACATTGGTAACGACACTCACACACACATTGGTAACGACACTCACTCACACACATTGGTAACGACACTCACTCACACATTGGTAACGACACTCACTCACACATTGGTAACGACACTCACACACACATTGGTAACGACACTCACTCACACACACATTGGTAACGACACTCACACACACACATTGGTAACGACACTCACTCACACATTGGTAACGACACTCACTCACACACACATTGGTAACGACACTCACTCACACACACATTGGTAACGACACTCACTCACACATTGGTAACGACACTCACTCACACATTGGTAACGACACTCACTCACTCACACATTGGTAACGACACTCACTCACACATTGGTAACGACACTCACTCACACACATTGGTAACGACACTCACTCACACATTGGTAACGACACTCACACACACATTGGTAACGACACTCACTCACACATTGGTAACGACACTCACTCACTCACACATTGGTAACGACACTCACTCACACACACATTGGTAACGACACTCACTCACACATTGGTAACGACACTCACTCACACACATTGGTAACGACACTCACTCACTCACACATTGGTAACGACACTCACACACACATTGGTAACGACACTCACTCACACATTGGTAACGACACTCACTCACTCACACATTGGTAACGACACTCACTCACACATTGGTAACGACACTCACTCACACACATTGGTAACGACACTCACTCACACATTGGTAACGACACTCACTCACACACATTGGTAACGACACTCACTCACACATTGGTAACGACACTCACACACACATTGGTAACGACACTCACTCACACACACATTGGTAACGACACTCACTCACACACACATTGGTAACGACACTCACTCACACATTGGTAACGACACTCACTCACTCACACATTGGTAACGACACTCACTCACACATTGGTAACGACACTCACTCACACATTGGTAACGACACTCACTCACTCACACATTGGTAACGACACTCACTCACACATTGGTAACGACACTCACTCACTCACACATTGGTAACGACACTCACTCACACATTGGTAACGACACTCACTCACACACACATTGGTAACGACACTCACACACACATTGGTAACGACACTCACACACACATTGGTAACGACACTCACACACACACACATTGGTAACGACACTCACTCACACATTGGTAATGACACTCACTCACACGTTGGTAACGACACTCACTCACACATTGGTAACGACACTCACTCACACATTGGTAACGACACTCACTCACACACACATTGGTAACGACACTCACACACACATTGGTAACGACACTCACACACACACACATTGGTAACGACACTCACTCACACACACATTGGTAACGACACTCACTCACACATTGGTAACGACACTCACTCACACATTGGTAACGACACTCACTCACACATTGGTAACGACACTCACTCACTCACACATTGGTAACGACACTCACTCACACATTGGTAACGACACTCACTCACTCACACATTGGTAACGACACTCACTCACACACACATTGGTAACGACACTCACTCACACATTGGTAACGACACTCACACACACATTGGTAACGACACTCACTCACACATTGGTAACGACACTCACTCACACATTGGTAACGACACTCACTCACTCACACATTGGTAACGACACTCACTCACACATTGGTAACGACACTCACTCACACACACATTGGTAACGACACTCACTCACACACACATTGGTAACGACACTCACTCACACACACATTGGTAACGACACTCACTCACACACACATTGGTAACGACACTCACACACACACACATTGGTAACGACACTCACTCACACACACATTGGTAACGACACTCACTCACACACACATTGGTAACGACACTCACTCACACATTGGTAACGACACTCACTCACACATTGGTAACGACACTCACACACACATTGGTAACGACACTCACTCACACACACATTGGTAACGACACTCACTCACACACACATTGGTAACGACACTCACTCACACACACATTGGTAACGACACTCACACACACACACATTGGTAACGACACTCACTCACACATTGGTAACGACACTCACTCACACACACATTGGTAACGACACTCACTCACACACACATTGGTAACGACACTCACTCACACACACATTGGTAACGACACTCACTCACACACACATTGGTAACGACACTCACACACACACATTGGTAACGACACTCACTCACACACACATTGGTAACGACACTCACTCACACACACATTGGTAACGACACTCACTCACACATTGGTAACGACACTCACTCACACATTGGTAACGACACTCACTCACACACACATTGGTAACGACACTCACTCACACATTGGTAACGACACTCACTCACACATTGGTAACGACACTCACTCACACACACATTGGTAACGACACTCACTCACACATTGGTAACGACACTCACTCACACATTGGTAACGACACTCACTCACACACACATTGGTAACGACACTCACTCACACACACATTGGTAACGACACTCACTCACACATTGGTAACGACACTCACTCACACATTGGTAACGACACTCACTCACACACACATTGGTAACGACACTCACTCACACATTGGTAACGACACTCACTCACACATTGGTAACGACACTCACTCACACACACATTGGTAACGACACTCACTCACACACACATTGGTAACGACACTCACTCACACATTGGTAACGACACTCACACACACATTGGTAACGACACTCACTCACACACACATTGGTAACGACACTCACTCACACATTGGTAACGACACTCACTCACACACACATTGGTAACGACACTCACTCACACACACATTGGTAACGACACTCACTCACACACACATTGGTAACGACACTCACTCACACACACATTGGTAACGACACTCACTCACACACACATTGGTAACGACACTCACTCACACACACATTGGTAACGACACTCACACACACACACATTGGTAACGACACTCACTCACACACACATTGGTAACGACACTCACTCACACACACATTGGTAACGACACTCACTCACACATGGTAACGACACTCACTCACACATTGGTAACGACACTCACTCACTCACACATTGGTAACGACACTCACTCACACATTGGTAACGACACTCACTCACACATTGGTAACGACACTCACTCACTCACACATTGGTAACGACACTCACTCACACATTGGTAACGACACTCACTCACTCACACATTGGTAACGACACTCACTCACACATTGGTAACGACACTCACTCACACATTGGTAACGACACTCACACACACATTGGTAACGACACTCACTCACACACACATTGGTAACGACACTCACTCACACATTGGTAACGACACTCACACACACACACATTGGTAACGACACTCACACACACATTGGTAACGACACTCACACAACACACACACAATTGTAACGACACTCACTCACACATTGGTAATGACACTCACTCACTCACACGTTGGTAACGACACTCACTCACTCACACATTGGTAACGACACTCACACACACACACATTGGTAACGACACTCACTCACACATTGGTAACAACACTCACACACACATTGGTAACGACACTCACTCACACATTGGTAACGACACTCACACACACATTGGTAACGACACTCACACACACACACATTGGTAACGACACTCACTCACACATTGGTAACGACACTCACACACACACACATTGGTAACGACACTCACTCACACATTGGTAACGACACTCACACACACACACATTGGTAACGACACTCACTCACACATTGGTAACAACACTCACACACACATTGGTAACGACACTCACTCACACATTGGTAACGACACTCACACACACATTGGTAACGACACTCACACACACACACATTGGTAACGACACTCACTCACACATTGGTAATGACACTCACTCACACGTTGGTAACGACACTCACACACACACACATTGGTAACGACACTCACTCACACATTGGTAATGACACTCACTCACACGTTGGTAACGACACTCACACACACACACATTGGTAACGACACTCACTCACACATTGGTAATGACACTCACTCACACGTTGGTAACGACACTCACACACACACACATTGGTAACGACACTCACTCACACATTGGTAATGACACTCACTCACACATTGGTAACGACACTCACTCACTCACACATTGGTAACGACACTCACTCACACGTTGGTAACGACACTCACTCACACACATTGGTAACGACACTCACACACACACACATTGGTAATGACACTCACTCACACGTTGGTAACGACACTCACACACACACACATTGGTAACGACACTCACTCACACATTGGTAACGACACTCACTCACTCACACATTGGTAACGACACTCACTCACTCACACATTGGTAACGACACTCACTCACACACACATTGGTAACGACACACACTCACTCACACATTGGTAACGACACTCACTCACACATTGGTAACAACACTCACACACACATTGGTAACGACACTCACTCACACATTGGTAACGACACTCACACACACATTGGTAACGACACTCACACACACACACATTGGTAACGACACTCACTCACACATTGGTAATGACACTCACTCACACGTTGGTAACGACACTCACTCACACACACATTGGTAACGACACTCACACACACACACATTGGTAATGACACTCACTCACACGTTGGTAACGACACTCACACACACATTGGTAACGACACTCACTCACACATTGGTAACGACACTCACTCACTCACACATTGGTAACGACACTCACTCACTCACACATTGGTAACGACACTCACTCACACATTGGTAACGACACTCACTCACACATTGGTAACGACACACACTCACACACACATTGGTAACAACACTCACACACACATTGGTAACGACACTCACTCACACATTGGTAACGACACTCACTCACACATTGGTAACGACACTCACTCACTCACACATTGGTAACGACACTCACTCACTCACACATTGGTAACGACACTCACTCACACACACATTGGTAACGACACTCACACACACATTGGTAACGACACTCACTCACTCACACATTGGTAACGACACTCACTCACACACACATTGGTAACGACACTCACACACACATTGGTAACGACACTCACTCACACATTGGTAACGACACACACTCACACACACATTGGTAACGACACTCACTCACTCACACATTGGTAACGACACTCACTCACTCACACATTGGTAACGACACTCACACACACATTGGTAACGACACTCACTCACACATTGGTAACGACACTCACTCACTCACACATTGGTAACGACACTCACTCACACACACATTGGTAACAACACTCACACACACATTGGTAACGACACTCACACACACATTGGTAACGACACACACACACATTGGTAACGACACTCACTCACTCACACATTGGTAACGACACTCACTCACTCACACATTGGTAACGACACTCACTCACTCACACATTGGTAACGACACTCACTCACACATTGGTAACGACACTCACTCACACATTGGTAACAACACTCACTCACACATTGGTAACAACACTCACTCACACATTGGTAACGACACTCACACACACATTGGTAACGACACACACACACATTGGTAACGACACTCACTCACACATTGGTAACGACACTCACTCACACATTGGTAACGACACTCACTCACACACACATTGGTAACAACACTCACTCACACATTGGTAACAACACTCACTCACACATTGGTAACGACACTCACACACACATTGGTAACGACACTCACTCACACATTGGTAACGACACTCACACACACATTGGTAACGACACACACACACATTGGTAACGACACTGACTCACTCACACATTGGTAACGACACTCACTCACTCACACATTGGTAACGACACTCACTCACTCACACATTGGTAACGACACTCACACACACATTGGTAACGACAATCACACACACATTGGTAACGACACTCACCCACACATTGGTAACGACACTCACTCACTCACACATTGGTAACGACACTCACTCACACATTGGTAACGACACTCACTCACACATTGGTAATGACACTCACTCACACGTTGGTAACGACACTCACTCACACATTGGTAACGACACTCACTCACACATTGGTAACGACACTCACTCACTCACACATTGGTAATGACACTCACTCACACGTTGGTAACGACACTCACTCACACATTGGGAACGACACTCACACACACATTGGTAACGACACTCACTCACACATTGGTAATGACACTCACTCACACATTGGTAACGACACTCACTCACACATTGGTAATGACACTCACTCACACGTTGGTAACGACACTCACTCACTCACACATTGGTAACGACACTCACTCACACATTGGTAATGACACTCACTCACACGTTGGTAACGACACTCACTCACACATTGGTAACGACACTCACTCACACATTGGTAACGACACTCACACACACATTGGTAACGACACTCACTCACACATTGGTAACGACACTCACTCACACATTGGTAATGACACTCACTCACACGTTGGTAACGACACTCACTCACTCACACATTGGTAACGACACTCACTCACACATTGGTAACGACACTCACTCACACATTGGTAACGACACTCACACACACATTGGTAATAACACTCACTCACACGTTGGTAACGACACTCACTCACACACACATTGGTAACGACACTCACACACTCACACGTTGGTAACGACACTCACTCACACATTGGTAATAACACTCACTCACACGTTGGTAACGACACTCACTCACTCACACATTGGTAACGACACTCACACACACACACATTGGTAACGACACTCACTCACACATTGGTAATGACACTCACTCACACGTTGGTAACGACACTCACACACACATTGGTAACGACACTCACACACACATTGGTAACGACACTCACTCACTCACACATTGGTAACGACACTCACTCACACGTTGGTAACGACACTCACTCACACACACATTGGTAACGACACTCACACACACATTGGTAACGACACTCACTCACACATTGGTAACGACACTCACTCACACATTGGTAACGACACTCACTCACACATTGGTAACGACACTCACTCACACACACATTGGTAACGACACTCACACACACACACATTGGTAACGACACTCACTCACACATTGGTAATGACACTCACTCACACGTTGGTAACGACACTCACACACACACACATTGGTAACGACACTCACTCACACATTGGTAACGACACTCACTCACTCACACATTGGTAACGACACTCACTCACTCACACATTGGTAACGACACTCACTCACACACACATTGGTAACAACACTCACTCACACATTGGTAACGACACTCACTCACTCACACATTGGTAACGACACTCACTCACTCACACATTGGTAACGACACTCACTCACACACACATTGGTAACAACACTCACTCACACATTGGTAACGACACTCACACACACATTGGTAACGACACACACTCACACATTGGTAACGACACACACACACATTGGTAACGACACTCACTCACTCACACATTGGTAACGACACTCACTCACTCACACATTGGTAACGACACTCACTCACACATTGGTAACGACACTCACTCACACATTGGTAACGACACACACTCACACACACATTGGTAACGACACTCACTCACACACACATTGGTAACGACACTCACTCACACACACATTGGTAACAACACTCACTCACACATTGGTAACGACACTCACACACACATTGGTAATGACACTCACTCACACACACATTGGTAACGACACTCACACACACATTGGTAACGACACTCACTCACACACACATTGGTAACGACACTCACTCACACATTGGTAACGACACTCACTCACACACACATTGGTAACGACACTCACTCACACATTGGTAATGACACTCACTCACACGTTGGTAACGACACTCACACACACACACATTGGTAACGACACTCACTCACACATTGGTAATGACACTCACTCACACGTTGGTAACGACACTCACTCACTCACACATTGGTAACGACACACACTCACACATTGGTAACGACACTCACTCACACATTGGTAACGACACTCACTCACTCATACATTGGTAACGACACTCACTCACACATTGGTAACGACACTCACTCACTCACACATTGGTAACGACACTCACTCACACATTGGTAACGACACTCACTCACTCACACATTGGTAACGACACTCACTCACACACACATTGGTAACGACACTCACTCACTCATACATTGGTAACGACACTCACTCACACATTGGTAACGACACTCACTCACACATTGGTAACGACACTCACACACTCACACATTGGTAACGACACTCACTCACTCATACATTGGTAACGACACTCACTCACACATTGGTAACGACACTCACTCACACATTGGTAACGACACTCACTCACACATTGGTAACAACACTCACTCACACATTGGTAACAACACTCACTCACACATTGGTAACGACACACACACACACATTGGTAACGACACTCACACACACATTGGTAACGACACACACACACATTGGTAACGACACTCACTCACACATTGGTAACGACACTCACTCACACATTGGTAACGACACTCACTCACACACACATTGGTAACGACACTCACTCACACATTGGTAATGACACTCACTCACACGTTGGTAACGACACTCACACACACACACATTGGTAACGACACTCACTCACACATTGGTAACGACACTCACTCACACATTGGTAACGACACTCACTCACTCATACATTGGTAACGACACTCACTCACACACACATTGGTAATGACACTCACTCACTCACACATTGGTAACGACACTCACTCACACACACATTGGTAATGACACTCACTCACTCATACATTGGTAACGACACTCACTCACTCACACATTGGTAACGACACTCACTCACACATTGGTAACGACACTCACTCACACACACATTGGTAATGACACTCACTCACACATTGGTAACGACACTCACTCACACGTTGGTAACGACACTCACTCACACATTGGTAACGACACTCACTCACACACACATTGGTAATGACACTCACTCACACATTGGTAACGACACTCACTCACACACACATTGGTAACGACACTCACTCACACGTTGGTAACGACACTCACTCACACACACATTGGTAACGACACTCACTCACACGTTGGTAACGACACTCACTCACTCATACATTGGTAACGACACTCACTCACACACACATTGGTAACGACACTCACTCACACGTTGGTAACGACACTCACTCACTCATACATTGGTAACGACACTCACTCACTCACACATTGGTAACGACACTCACTCACACATTGGTAATGACACTCACTCACACATTGGTAACGACACTCACTCACACATTGGTAACGACACTCACTCACACATTGGTAACGACACTCACTCACACACACATTGGTAACGACACTCACTCACACATTGGTAACGACACTCACTCACACACACATTGGTAACGACACTCACTCACACATTGGTAACGACACTCACCCACACATTGGTAACGACACTCACTCACACATTGGTAACGACACTCACTCACACACACATTGGTAACGACACTCACACACACATTGGTAACGACACTCACCCACACACACATTGGTAACGACACTCACTCACTCACACATTGGTAACGACACTCACACACACATTGGTAACGACACTCACTCACACACACATTGGTAATGACACTCACTCACTCATACATTGGTAACGACACTCACTCACTCACACATTGGTAATGACACTCACTCACACATTGGTAACGACACTCACTCACACATTGGTAACGACACTCACTCACACATTGGTAACGACACACACTCACACATTGGTAACGACACTCACTCACACATTGGTAACGACACTCACTCACACACACATTGGTAACGACACTCACTCACACATTGGTAACGACACTCACACACACATTGGTAATGACACTCACTCACACATTGGGAACGACACTCACTCACACATTGGTAACGACACTCACACACACATTGGTAATGACACTCACACACACATTGGTAACGACACTCACTCACACATTGGTAACGACACTCACTCACTCACACATTGGTAACGACACTCACACACACATTGGTAACGACACTCACTCACACATTGGTAACGACACTCACTCACACATTGGTAACGACACTCACTCACACATTGGTAACGACACTCACACACACATTGGTAACGACACTCACACACACATTGGTAATGACACTCACTCACACATTGGTAACGACACTCACTCACACATTGGTAACGACACTCACACACACATTGGTAACGACACTCACACACACATTGGTAACGACACTCACTCACACATTGGTAACGACACTCACTCACACATTGGTAACGACACTCACACACACATTGGTAACGACACTCACACACACATTGGTAACGACACTCACTCACACATTGGTAACGACACTCACTCACACATTGGTAACGACACTCACTCACACATTGGTAACGACACTCACTCACACATTGGTAACGACACTCACACACACATTGGTAACGACACTCACTCACACATTGGTAACGACACTCACACACACATTGGTAACGACACTCACTCACACATTGGTAACGACACTCACTCACACATTGGTAACGACACTCACTCACACATTGGTAACGACACTCACTCACACATTGGTAACGACACTCACTCACTCACACATTGGTAACGACACTCACTCACACATTGGTAACGACACTCACTCACACATTGGTAACGACACTCACTCACACACACATTGGTAACGACACTCACTCACACATTGGTAACGACACTCACTCACACACACATTGGTAACGACACTCACTCACACATTGGTAACGACACTCACTCACTCACACATTGGTAACGACACTCACTCACACACACATTGGTAACGACACTCACTCACACATTGGTAACGACACTCACTCACACATTGGTAACGACACTCACTCACACATTGGTAACGACACTCACTCACACATTGGTAACGACACTCACTCACACATTGGTAACGACACTCACTCACACATTGGTAACGACACTCACTCACACACACATTGGTAACGACACTCACTCACTCACACATTGGTAACGACACTCACTCACACATTGGTAACGACACTCACTCACACATTGGTAACGACACTCACTCACACATTGGTAACGACACTCACTCACTCACACATTGGTAACGACACTCACTCACACATTGGTAACGACACTCACACACACATTGGTAACGACACTCACTCACACATTGGTAACGACACTCACTCACACATTGGTAACGACACTCACTCACACATTGGTAACGACACTCACTCACACACACATTGGTAACGACACTCACTCACTCACACATTGGTAACGACACTCACTCACACATTGGTAACGACACTCACTCACACATTGGTAACGACACTCACTCACACACACATTGGTAACGACACTCACTCACACATTGGTAACGACACTCACTCACTCACACATTGGTAACGACACTCACTCACACATTGGTAATGACACTCACTCACACATTGGTAACGACACTCACTCACACATTGGTAACGACACTCACTCACTCACACATTGGTAACGACACTCACTCACACACACATTGGTAACGACACTCACTCACTCACACATTGGTAACGACACTCACTCACACATTGGTAACGACACTCACTCACACATTGGTAACGACACTCACTCACTCACACATTGGTAACGACACTCACTCACACATTGGTAACGACACTCACTCACACATTGGTAACGACACTCACACACACATTGGTAACGACACTCACTCACTCACACATTGGTAACGACACTCACTCATACATTGGTAACGACACTCACACACACATTGGTAACGACACTCACTCACACATTGGTAATGCCACACACACACACATTGGTAACGACACTCACTCACACATTGGTAACGACACTCACTCACACATTGGTAACGACACTCACTCACTCACACATTGGTAACGACACTCACTCATACATTGGTAACGACACTCACTCACACATTGGTAACGACACTCACTCACACATTGGTAACGACACTCACTCACACATTGGTAACGACACTCACTCACTCACACATTGGTAACGACACTCACTCACACACACATTGGTAACGACACTCACTCACACATTGGTAACGACACTCACTCACACACACATTGGTAACGACACTCACTCACACATTGGTAACGACACTCACTCACACACACATTGGTAACGACACTCACTCACACACACATTGGTAACGACACTCACTCACACACACATTGGTAACGACACTCACTCACACATTGGTAACGACACTCACTCACACACACATTGGTAACGACACTCACTCACACATTGGTAACGACACTCACTCACACATTGGTAACGACACTCACTCACACACACATTGGTAACGACACTCACTCACACATTGGTAACGACACTCACTCACACATTGGTAACGACACTCACTCACACACACATTGGTAACGACACTCACTCACACATTGGTAACGACACTCACTCACACATTGGTAACAACACTCACTCACACACACATTGGTAACGACACTCACTCACACATTGGTAACGACACTCACTCACACATTGGTAACGACACTCACTCACTCACACATTGGTAACGACACTCACACACACATTGGTAACGACACTCACTCACACATTGGTAACGACACTCACTCACACATTGGTAACGACACTCACTCACACATTGGTAACGACACTCACACACACATTGGTAACGACACTCACTCACACATTGGTAACGACACTCACTCACACATTGGTAACGACACTCACTCACTCACACATTGGTAACGACACTCACTCACTCACACATTGGTAACGACACTCACTCACACATTGGTAACGACACTCACTCACTCACACATTGGTAACAACACTCACACACACATTGGTAACGACACTCACTCACACATTGGTAACGACACTCACTCACACATTGGTAACGACACACACACACACATTGGTAACGACACTCACACACACGTTGGTAACAACACTCACACACACATTGGTAACGACACTCACTCACACATTGGTAACGACACTCACTCACACATTGGTAACGACACTCACTCACACATTGGTAGCGACACTCACTCACACATTGGTAACGACACTCACTCACACATTGGTAACGACACTCACTCACTCACACATTGGTAACGACACTCACACACACATTGCTAACGACACTCACTCACACATTGGTAACGACACTCACTCACACATTGCTAACGACACTCACTCACACATTGGTAACGACACTCACTCACACATTGGTAACGACACTCACTCACTCACACATTGGTAACGACACTCACTCACACACACATTGGTAACGACACTCACTCACACATTGGTAACGACACTCACTCACTCACACATTGGTAACGACACTCACTCACACATTGGGAACGACACTCACTCACACACACATTGGTAACGACACTCACTCACACGTTGGTAACGACACTCACTCACACATTGGTAACGACACTCACTCACACACACATTGGTAACGACACTCACTCACTCACACATTGGTAACGACACTCACTCACACATTGGTAACGACACTCACTCACTCACACATTGGTAATGACACTCACTCACACACACATTGGTAACGACACACACACACACATTGGTAACGACACTCACTCACTCACACATTGGTAACGACACACACACACACATTGGTAACGACACTCACTCACTCACACATTGGTAACGACACACACTCACTCACACATTGGTAACGACACTCACTCACACATTGGTAACGACACTCACTCACACACACATTGGTAACGACACTCACTCACTCACACATTGGTAACGACACTCACTCACACATTGGTAACGACACTCACTCACTCACACATTGGTAATGACACTCACTCACACACACATTGGTAACGACACACACACACACATTGGTAACGACACTCACTCACTCACACATTGGTAACGACACACACACACACATTGGTAACGACACTCACTCACTCACACATTGGTAACGACACACACTCACTCACACATTGGTAACGACACACACTCACACACACATTGGTAACGACACTCACTCACTCACACATTGGTAACGACACACACTCACACACACATTGGTAACGACACTCACTCACACATTGGTAACGACACTCACACACACATTGGTAACGACACTCACACACACATTGGTACCGACACTCACTCACACATTGGTAACGACACTCACTCACTCACACATTGGTAACGACACTCACCCACACACACATTGGTAACGACACTCACTCACTCACACATTGGTAACGACACTCACACACACACACATTGGTAACGACACTCACTCACTCACACATTGGTAACGACACTCACTCACTCACACATTGGTAACGACACTCACACACACATTGGTACCGACACTCACTCACACATTGGTAACGACACTCACTCACTCACACAT
The DNA here is from genome assembly GCF_047496885.1 of Scyliorhinus torazame. NCBI lineage: Eukaryota > Metazoa > Chordata > Chondrichthyes > Carcharhiniformes > Scyliorhinidae > Scyliorhinus > Scyliorhinus torazame. The sequence goes on along the minus strand of NW_027308160.1, from coordinate 155,617 downwards.
TGGTACCGACACTCACTCACACATTGGTAATGACACTCACACACACATTGGTAACGACACTCACTCACACATTGGTAACGACACTCACTCACTCACACATTGGTAACGACACTCACTCACACATTGCTAACGACACTCACTCACACATTGGTAACGACACTCACTCACTCACACATTGGTAACGACACTCACTCACACATTGGTAACGACACTCACTCACTCACACATTGGTAACGACACTCACTCACTCACACATTGGTAACGACACTCACTCACACATTGGTAACGACACTCACTCACTCACACATTGGTAACGACACTCACTCACTCACACATTGGTAACGACACTCACTCACACGTTGGTAACGACACTCACTCACACATTGGTAACGACACTCACTCACACATTGGTAACGACACTCACTCACACATTGCTAACGACACACACTCACACATTAGTAATGACACTCACTCACTCACACATTGGTAACGACACTCACTCACACATTGGTAATGACAATCACACACACATTGGTAACGACACTCACTCACACATTGGTAACGACACTCACACACACATTGGTAACGACACACACACACATTGGTAACAACACTCACTCACACATTGGTAACGACACTCACACACACATTGGTAACGACACACACACACATTGGTAACGACACACACACACATTGGTAACAACACTCACTCACTCACACATTGGTAACGACACTCACTCACACATTGGTAACGACACTCACTCACACATTGGTAACGACACTCACACACACATTGGTAACGACACTCACACACACATTGGTAACGACACTCACACACACACACATTGGTAACGACACTCACTCACACATTGGTAACGACACTCACACACACATTGGTAACGACACTCACTCACACATTGGTAACGACACTCACTCACCCACACATTGCTAACGACACACACTCACACATTAGTAATGACACTCACTCACTCACACATTGGTAACGACACTCACACACACATTGGTAATGACAATCACACACACATTGGTAACGACACTCACTCACACATTGGTAACGACACTCACACACACATTGGTAACGACACTCACTCACTCACACATTGGTAACGACACTCACTCACTCACACATTGGGAACGACACTCACACACACATTGGTAACGACACTCACTCACACATTGGTAACGACACTCACTCACACATTGGTAACGACACTCACACACACATTGGTAACGACACTCACTCACACACACATTGGTAACAACACTCACTCACACATTGGTAACGACACTCACTCACACATTGGTAACGACACTCACTCACTCACACATTGGTAACGACACTCACTCACTCACACATTGGTAACGACACTCACTCACACACACATTGGTAACGACACTCACTCACTCACACATTGGTAACGACACTCACTCACTCACACATTGGTAACGACACTCACTCACTCACACATTGGTAACGACACTCACTCACTCACACATTGGTAACGACACTCACTCACACATTGGTAACGACACTCACTCACTCACACATTGGTAACGACACTCACACACACATTGGTAACGACACTCACTCACACATTGGTAACGACACTCACTCACACATTGGTAACGACACTCACTCACACATTGGTAACGACACTCACACACACATTGGTAACGACACTCACTCACACACACATTGGTAACAACACTCACTCACACATTGGTAACGACACTCACTCACACATTGGTAACGACACTCACTCACTCACACATTGGTAACGACACTCACTCACTCACACATTGGTAACGACACTCACTCACACACACATTGGTAACGACACTCACTCACTCACACATTGGTAACGACACTCACTCACTCACACATTGGTAACGACACTCACTCACTCACACATTGGTAACGACACTCACTCACTCACACATTGGTAACGACACTCACTCACTCACACATTGGTAACGACACTCACTCACTCACACATTGGTAACGACACTCACTCACACATTGGTAACGACACTCACTCACTCACACATTGGTAACGACACTCACTCACACATTGGTAACGACACTCACTCACTCACACATTGGTAACGACACTCACTCACTCACACATTGGTAACGACACTCACTCACACATTGGCACTACACTCACAACGACACTCCACTCACAACACACATTGGTAACGACACTCACTCACTCACACATTGGTAACGACACACACTCACACACACATTGGTAACGACACTCACTCACACAATTGGTAACGACACTCACTCACACATTGGTAACGACACTCACACACACATTGGTAACGACACTCACTCACACATTGGTAACGACACTCACTCACACATTGGTAACGACACTCACTCACACATTGGTAACGACACTCACTCACTCACACATTGGTAACGACACTCACTCACACATTGGTAACGACACTCACTCACACGTTGGTAACGACACTCACTCACACACACATTGGTAACGACACTCACACACACACACATTGGTAACGACACTCACTCACACGTTGGTAACGACACTCACTCACACACACATTGGTAACGACACTCCACACACACACATTGGTAACGACACTCACACACTCACACATTGGTAACGACACTCACACACTCACACGTTGGTCACACATTGGTAACGACACTCACTCACACATTGGTAACGACACTCACTCACACGTTGGTAACGACACACACACACACATTGGTAACGACACTCACTCACTCACACATTGGTAACGACACTCACTCACACATTGGTAACGACACTCACTCACTCACACATTGGTAACGACACTCACTCACTCACACATTGGTAACGACACTCACTCACTCACACATTGGTAACGACACACACTCACACACACATTGGTAACGACACTCACTCACTCACACATTGGTAACGACACTCACTCACTCACACATTGGTAACGACACTCACTCACTCACACATTGGTAACGACACTCACTCACTCACACATTGGTAACGACACTCACTCACTCACACATTGGTAACGACACTCACTCACACATTGGTAACGACACTCACTCACTCACACATTGGTAACGACACTCACTCACTCACACATTGGTAACGACACACACTCACACACACATTGGTAACGACACTCACTCACTCACACATTGGTAACGACACTCACTCACTCACACATTGGTAACGACACACACTCACACACACATTGGTAACGACACTCACTCACTCACACATTGGTAACGACACTCACTCACTCACACATTGGTAACGACACACACTCACACACACATTGGTAACGACACTCACTCACTCACACATTGGTAACGACACTCACTCACTCACACATTGGTAACGACACACACTCACACACACATTGGTAACGACACTCACTCACTCACACATTGGTAACGACACTCACTCACTCACACATTGGGAACGACACTCACTCACTCACACATTGGTAACGACACTCACTCACTCACACATTGGTAACGACACTCACTCACACACACATTGGTAATGACACTCACTCACTCATACATTGGTAACGACACTCACTCACTCACACATTGGTAATGACACTCACTCACACATTGGTAACGACACTCACTCACACATTGGTAACGACACACACTCACACATTGGTAACGACACTCACTCACACATTGGTAACGACACACACTCACACATTGGTAACGACACTCACTCACACATTGGTAACGACACTCACTCACACACACATTGGTAACGACACTCACTCACACATTGGTAACGACACTCACACACACATTGGTAATGACACTCACTCACACATTGGGAACGACACTCACTCACACATTGGTAACGACACTCACACACACATTGGTAATGACACTCACTCACACATTGGTAACGACACTCACTCACACATTGGTAACGACACTCACTCACTCACACATTGGTAACGACACTCACACACACATTGGTAACGACACTCACTCACACATTGGTAACGACACTCACTCACACATTGGTAACGACACTCACTCACACATTGGTAACGACACTCACACACACATTGGTAACGACACTCACACACACATTGGTAATGACACTCACTCACACATTGGTAACGACACTCACTCACACATTGGTAACGACACTCACACACACATTGGTAACGACACTCACACACACATTGGTAACGACACTCACTCACACATTGGTAACGACACTCACTCACACATTGGTAACGACACTCACACACACATTGGTAACGACACTCACACACACATTGGTAACGACACTCACTCACACATTGGTAACGACACTCACTCACACATTGGTAACGACACTCACTCACACATTGGTAACGACACTCACTCACACATTGGTAACGACACTCACACACACATTGGTAACGACACTCACTCACACATTGGTAACGACACTCACACACACATTGGTAACGACACTCACTCACTCACACATTGGTAACGACACTCACTCACACATTGGTAACGACACTCACTCACTCACACATTGGTAACGACACTCACTCACACACACATTGGTAACGACACTCACTCACACATTGGTAACGACACTCACTCACTCACACATTGGTAACGACACTCACTCACACACACATTGGTAACGACACTCACTCACTCACACATTGGTAACGACACTCACTCACACATTGGTAACGACACTCACTCACACATTGGTAACGACACTCACTCACACATTGGTAACGACACTCACTCACACACACATTGGTAACGACACTCACTCACTCACACATTGGTAACGACACTCACTCACACATTGGTAACGACACTCACTCACACATTGGTAACGACACTCACTCACACATTGGTAACGACACTCACTCACTCACACATTGGTAACGACACTCACACACACATTGGTAACGACACTCACACACACATTGGTAACGACACTCACTCACACATTGGTAACGACACTCACACACACATTGGTAACGACACTCACTCACACATTGGTAACGACACTCACTCACACATTGGTAACGACACTCACTCACACATTGGTAACGACACTCACTCACACACACATTGGTAACGACACTCACTCACTCACACATTGGTAACGACACTCACTCACACATTGGTAACGACACTCACTCACACATTGGTAACGACACTCACTCACACATTGGTAACGACACTCACTCACACACACATTGGTAACGACACTCACTCACACATTGGTAATGCCACACACACACACATTGGTAACGACACTCACTCACACATTGGTAACGACACTCACTCACTCACACATTGGTAACGACACTCACTCATACATTGGTAACGACACTCACTCACACATTGGTAACGACACTCACTCACACATTGGTAACGACACTCACTCACACATTGGTAACGACACTCACTCACTCACACATTGGTAACGACACTCACACACACATTGGTAACGACACTCACTCACACATTGGTAACGACACTCACTCACACACACATTGGTAACGACACTCACTCACACATTGGTAACGACACTCACTCACACATTGGTAACGACACTCACTCACACACACATTGGTAACGACACTCACTCACACATTGGTAACGACACTCACTCACACATTGGTAACGACACTCACTCACACACACATTGGTAACGACACTCACTCACACATTGGTAACGACACTCACTCACACATTGGTAACAACACTCACTCACACACACATTGGTAACGACACTCACTCACACATTGGTAACGACACTCACTCACACATTGGTAACGACACTCACACACACATTGGTAACGACACTCACTCACACATTGGTAACGACACTCACTCACACATTGGTAACGACACTCACTCACACATTGGTAACGACACTCACACACACATTGGTAACGACACTCACTCACACATTGGTAACGACACTCACTCACACATTGGTAACGACACTCACTCACTCACACATTGGTAACGACACTCACTCACTCACACATTGGTAACGACACTCACTCACACATTGGTAACGACACTCACTCACTCACACATTGGTAACAACACTCACACACACATTGGTAACGACACTCACTCACACATTGGTAACGACACTCACTCACACATTGGTAACGACACACACACACACATTGGTAACGACACTCACACACACGTTGGTAACAACACTCACACACACATTGGTAACGACACTCACTCACACATTGGTAACGACACTCACTCACACATTGGTAACGACACTCACTCACACATTGGTAGCGACACTCACTCACACATTGGTAACGACACTCACTCACACATTGGTAACGACACTCACTCACTCACACATTGGTAACGACACTCACACACACATTGCTAACGACACTCACTCACACATTGGTAACGACACTCACTCACACATTGCTAACGACACTCACTCACACATTGGTAACGACACTCACTCACACATTGGTAACGACACTCACTCACTCACACATTGGTAACGACACTCACTCACACACACATTGGTAACGACACTCACTCACACATTGGTAACGACACTCACTCACTCACACATTGGTAACGACACTCACTCACACATTGGGAACGACACTCACTCACACACACATTGGTAACGACACTCACTCACACGTTGGTAACGACACTCACTCACACATTGGTAACGACACTCACTCACACACACATTGGTAACGACACTCACTCACACATTGGGAACGACACTCACTCACACACACATTGGTAACGACACTCACTCACACATTGGTAACGACACTCACTCACACATTGGTAACGACACTCACTCACACATTGGTAACGACACTCACTCACTCACACATTGGTAACGACACTCACTCACACATTGGTAACGACACTCACTCACACATTGGGAACGACACTCACTCACACACACATTGGTAACGACACTCACTCACACATTGGTAACGACACTCACTCACACATTGGTAACGACACTCACTCACACATTGGTAACGACACTCACTCACACATTGGTAACGACACTCACTCACTCACACATTGGTAATGACACTCACTCACACACACATTGGTAACGACACACACACACACATTGGTAACGACACTCACTCACTCACACATTGGTAACGACACACACACACACATTGGTAACGACACTCACTCACTCACACATTGGTAACGACACACACTCACTCACACATTGGTAACGACACTCACTCACACATTGGTAACGACACTCACTCACACACACATTGGTAACGACACTCACTCACTCACACATTGGTAACGACACTCACTCACACATTGGTAACGACACTCACTCACTCACACATTGGTAATGACACTCACTCACACACACATTGGTAACGACACACACACACACATTGGTAACGACACTCACTCACTCACACATTGGTAACGACACACACACACACATTGGTAACGACACTCACTCACTCACACATTGGTAACGACACACACTCACTCACACATTGGTAACGACACACACTCACACACACATTGGTAACGACACTCACTCACTCACACATTGGTAACGACACACACTCACACACACATTGGTAACGACACTCACTCACACATTGGTAACGACACTCACACACACATTGGTAACGACACTCACACACACATTGGTACCGACACTCACTCACACATTGGTAACGACACTCACTCACTCACACATTGGTAACGACACTCACCCACACACACATTGGTAACGACACTCACTCACTCACACATTGGTAACGACACTCACACACACACACATTGGTAACGACACTCACTCACTCACACATTGGTAACGACACTCACTCACTCACACATTGGTAACGACACTCACACACACATTGGTACCGACACTCACTCACACATTGGTAACGACACTCACTCACTCACACATTGGTACCGACACTCACTCACACATTGGTAATGACACTCACACACACATTGGTAACGACACTCACTCACACATTGGTAACGACACTCACTCACTCACACATTGGTAACGACACTCACTCACACATTGCTAACGACACTCACTCACACATTGGTAACGACACTCACTCACTCACACATTGGTAACGACACTCACTCACACATTGGTAACGACACTCACTCACTCACACATTGGTAACGACACTCACTCACTCACACATTGGTAACGACACTCACTCACACATTGGTAACGACACTCACTCACTCACACATTGGTAACGACACTCACTCACTCACACATTGGTAACGACACTCACTCACACGTTGGTAACGACACTCACTCACACATTGGTAACGACACTCACTCACACATTGGTAACGACACTCACTCACACATTGCTAACGACACACACTCACACATTAGTAATGACACTCACTCACTCACACATTGGTAACGACACTCACTCACACATTGGTAATGACAATCACACACACATTGGTAACGACACTCACTCACACATTGGTAACGACACTCACACACACATTGGTAACGACACACACACACATTGGTAACAACACTCACTCACACATTGGTAACGACACTCACACACACATTGGTAACGACACACACACACATTGGTAACGACACACACACACATTGGTAACAACACTCACTCACTCACACATTGGTAACGACACTCACTCACACATTGGTAACGACACTCACTCACACATTGGTAACGACACTCACACACACATTGGTAACGACACTCACACACACATTGGTAACGACACTCACACACACACACATTGGTAACGACACTCACTCACACATTGGTAACGACACTCACACACACATTGGTAACGACACTCACTCACACATTGGTAACGACACTCACTCACCCACACATTGCTAACGACACACACTCACACATTAGTAATGACACTCACTCACTCACACATTGGTAACGACACTCACACACACATTGGTAATGACAATCACACACACATTGGTAACGACACTCACTCACACATTGGTAACGACACTCACACACACATTGGTAACGACACTCACTCACTCACACATTGGTAACGACACTCACTCACTCACACATTGGGAACGACACTCACACACACATTGGTAACGACACTCACTCACACATTGGTAACGACACTCACTCACACATTGGTAACGACACTCACACACACATTGGTAACGACACTCACTCACACACACATTGGTAACAACACTCACTCACACATTGGTAACGACACTCACTCACACATTGGTAACGACACTCACTCACTCACACATTGGTAACGACACTCACTCACTCACACATTGGTAACGACACTCACTCACACACACATTGGTAACGACACTCACTCACTCACACATTGGTAACGACACTCACTCACTCACACATTGGTAACGACACTCACTCACTCACACATTGGTAACGACACTCACTCACTCACACATTGGTAACGACACTCACTCACACATTGGTAACGACACTCACTCACTCACACATTGGTAACGACACTCACTCACTCACACATTGGTAACGACACACACTCACACACACATTGGTAACGACACTCACTCACACATTGGTAACGACACTCACTCACACATTGGTAACGACACTCACACACACATTGGTAACGACACTCACTCATACATTGGTAACGACACTCACTCACACATTGGTAACGACACTCACTCACACATTGGTAACGACACTCACTCACTCACACATTGGTAACGACACTCACACACACATTGGTAACGACACTCACTCACACGTTGGTAACGACACACACACACACATTGGTAACGACACTCACACACTCACACATTGGTAACGACACTCACACACTCACACGTTGGTAACGACACACACACACACATTGGTAACGACACTCACACACTCACACATTGGTAACGACACTCACTCACACATTGGTAACGACACTCACTCACACGTTGGTAACGACACACACACACACATTGGTAACGACACTCACTCACTCACACATTGGTAACGACACTCACTCACACATTGGTAACGACACTCACTCACTCACACATTGGTAACGACACTCACTCACTCACACATTGGTAACGACACTCACTCACTCACACATTGGTAACGACACTCACTCACACATTGGTAACGACACTCACTCACTCACACATTGGTAACGACACTCACTCACTCACACATTGGTAACGACACTCACTCACTCACACATTGGTAACGACACTCACTCACTCACACATTGGTAACGACACTCACTCACTCACACATTGGTAACGACACTCACTCACACATTGGTAACGACACTCACTCACTCACACATTGGTAACGACACTCACTCACTCACACATTGGTAACGACACTCACTCACTCACACATTGGTAACGACACTCACTCACACACACATTGGTAACGACACTCACTCACTCACACATTGGTAACGACACTCACTCACACACACATTGGTAACGACACTCACACACACATTGGTAACGACACTCACTCACTCACACATTGGTAACGACACTCACTCACACATTGGTAACGACACTCACTCACTCACACATTGGTAACGACACTCACTCACTCACACATTGGTAACGACACTCACTCACTCACACATTGGTAACGACACTCACTCACACATTGGTAACGACACTCACTCACTCACACATTGGTAACGACACTCACTCACTCACACATTGGTAACGACACACACTCACACACACATTGGTAACGACACTCACTCACTCACACACACATTGGTAACGACACTCACTCACTCACACATTGGGAACGACACTCACTCACTCACACATTGGTAACGACACTCACTCACTCACACATTGGTAACGACACTCACTCACTCACACATTGGTAACGACACTCACTCACACATTGGTAACGACACTCACTCACTCACACATTGGTAACGACACTCACTCACTCACACATTGGTAACGACACACACTCACACACACATTGGTAACGACACTCACTCACTCACACACACATTGGTAACGACACTCACACACACATTGGTAACGACACTCACTCACTCACACATTGGGAACGACACTCACTCACACATTGGTAACGACACTCACTCACACATTGGTAACGACACTCACTCACACATTGGTAACGACACTCACTCACACATTGGTAACGACACTCACTCACACATTGGTAACGACACTCACACACACATTGGTAACGACACTCACACACACATTGGTAACGACACTCACACACACATTGGTAACGACACTCACTCACACATTGGTAACGACACTCACTCACACATTGGTAACGACACTCACTCACACATTGGTAACGACACTCACTCACACATTGGTAACGACACTCACTCACACATTGGTAACGACACTCACTCACACATTGGGAACGACACTCACACACACATTGGTAACGACACACACTCACTCATTGGTAACGACACTCACTCACACATTGGTAACGACACTCACTCACACATTGGTAACGACACTCACTCACACATTGGTAACGACACTCACTCACACACACATTGGTAACGACACTCACTCACACACACATTGGTAACGACACTCACTCACACACACATTGGTAACGACACTCACACACACATTTGTAACGACACTCACTCACACATTGGTAACGACACTCACACACACATTGGTAACGACACTCACACACACATTGGTAACGACACTCACACACACATTGGTAACGACACACACTCACTCACACATTGGTAACGACACTCACTCACACATTGGTAACGACACTCACTCACACATTGGTAACGACACTCACTCACACATTGGTAACGACACACACACACACATTGGTAACGACACTCACACACACATTGGTAACGACACTCACTCACACACACATTGGTAACGACACTCACTCACACACACATTGGTAACGACACTCACTCACACACACATTGGTAACGACACTCACACACACATTTGTAACGACACTCACTCACACATTGGTAACGACACTCACACACACATTGGTAACGACACTCACACACACATTGGTAACGACACTCACTCACTCACACATTGGTAATGACACTCACTCACACATTGGTAACGACACTCACTCACACATTGGTAACGACACTCACTCACACATTGGTAACGACACTCACTCACACGTTGGTAACGACACACACACACACATTGGTAACGACACACACACACACATTGGTAATGACACTCACTCACACATTGGTAACGACACTCACACACACATTGGTAACGACACTCACTCACACATTGGTAACGACACTCACTCACACGTTGGTAACGACACACACACACACATTGGTAACGACACACACACACACATTGGTAACGACACTCACACACACATTGGTAACGACACTCACACACACATTGGTAACGACACTCACTCACACATTGGTAACGACACTCACTCACACGTTGGTAACGACACACACACACACATTGGTAACGACACTCACACACACATTGGTAACGACACTCACACACACATTGGTAACGACACACACACACACATTGGTAACGACACTCACACACACATTGGTAACGACACTCACTCACTCACACATTGGTAACAACACTCACTCACACATTGGTAACAACACTCACTTACACATTGGTAACGACACACACACACACATTGGTAACGACACTCACACACACATTGGTAACGACACTCACTCACACACACATTGGTAACGACACTCACACACACATTGGTAACGACACACACACACACATTGGTAACGACACTCACACACACATTGGTAACGACACTCACTCACACACACATTGGTAACGACACTCACACACACATTGGTAATGACACTCACACACACATTGGTAACGACACTCACTCACACATTGGTAACGACACTCACTCACACATTGGTAACGACACTCACTCACACATTGGTAATGACACTCACACACACATTGGTAACGACACTCACTCACACATTGGTAACGACACTCACTCACACATTGGTAATGACACTCACTCACACATTGGTAATGACACTCACACACACATTGGTAACGACACTCACACACACATTGGTAATGACACTCACACACACATTGGTAACGACACTCACTCACACATTGGTAATGACACTCACACACATTGGTAACGACACTCACACACACATTGGTAACGACACTCACTCACACATTGGTAACGACACACACTCACACATTGGTAACGACACTCACTCACACATTGGTAATGACACTCACACACATTGGTAACGACACTCACTCACACATTGGTAACGACACTCACTCACACATTGGTAACGACACACACTCACACATTGGTAACGACACTCACTCACACATTGGTAACGACACTCACACACACATTGGTAACGACACTCACACACACATTGGTAACAACACTCACTCACACATTGGTAACAACACACACTCACACACACATTGGTACCGACACTCACTCACACATTGGTAACGACACACACTCACTCACACATTGGTAACGACACTCACTCACACATTGGTAACGACACTCACTCACTCACACATTGGTAACGACACTCACTCACACACACATTGGTAACGACACTCACTCACTCACACATTGGTAACGACACTCACTCACACATTGGTAACAACACTCACTCACACATTGGTAACAACACTCACTCACACATTGGTAACGACACTCACTCACACATTGGTAACGACACTCACTCACACACACATTGGTAACGACACTCACTCACACACACATTGGTAACGACACTCACTCACACATTGGTAACGACACTCACTCACACACACATTGGTAACGACACTCACTCACACATTGGTAACGACACTCACTCACACACACATTGGTAACGACACTCACTCACTCACACATTGGTAACGACACTCACTCACACATTGGTAACAACACTCACTCACACATTGGTAACAACACTCACTCACACATTGGTAACGACACTCACTCACACACACATTGGTAACGACACTCACTCACACACACATTGGTAACGACACTCACACACACACACATTGGTAACGACACTCACTCACACATTGGTAACGACACACACTCACTCACACATTGGTAACGACACTCACTCACACATTGGTAACAACACTCACTCACACATTGGGAACGACACTCACTCACTCACACATTGGGAACGACACTCACTCACACATTGGTAACGACACTCACTCACACATTGGTAACAACACTCACTCACACATTGGTAACGACACTCACTCACACACACATTGGTAACGACACTCACTCACACATTGGTAACGACACTCACTCACACACACATTGGTAACGACACTCACTCACACACACATTGGTAACGACACTCACTCACACACACATTGGTAACGACACTCACTCACACATTGGTAACAACACTCACTCACACATTGGTAACGACACTCACTCACACACACATTGGTAACGACACTCACTCACACACACATTGGTAACGACACTCACACACACACACATTGGTAACGACACTCACTCACACATTGGTAACGACACACACTCACTCACACATTGGTAACGACACTCACTCACACATTGGTAACGACACTCACTCACTCACACATTGGTAACGACACTCACTCACACATTGGTAACGACACTCACTCACTCACACATTGGTAACGACACTCACACACACATTGGTAACGACACTCACTCACTCACACATTGGTAACGACACTCACTCACACATTGGTAACGACACTCACTCACACATTGGTAACGACACTCACTCACACACACATTGGTAACGACACTCACTCACACATTGGTAACGACACTCACTCACTCACACATTGGTAACGACACTCACACACACATTGGTAACGACACTCACTCACACATTGGTAACGACACTCACACACACATTGGTAACGACACTCACTCACACATTGGTAACGACACTCACTCACTCACACATTGGTAACGACACTCACTCACACATTGGTAACGACACTCACTCACACATTGGTAACGACACACACACACACATTGGTAACGACACTCACTCACACATTGGTAACGACACACACTCACACACACATTGGTAACGACACTCACTCACTCACACATTGGTAACGACACTCACTCACACATTGGTAACAACACTCACTCACACACACATTGGTAACGACACTCACACACACACATTGGTAACGACACTCACTCACACATTGGTAACGACACTCACTCACACATTGGTAACGACACACACACACATTGGTAACGACACTCACTCACTCACACATTGGTAACGACACTCACTCACACATTGGTAACGACACTCACTCACACATTGGTAACGACACTCACTCACACATTGGTAACGACACTCACTCACACACACATTGGTAACGACACTCACTCACTCATTGGTAACGACACTCACACACACATTGGTAACGACACACACACACACATTGGTAACGACACTCACTCACACATTGGTAACGACACTCACTCACACATTGGTAACGACACTCACTCACACATTGGTAACGACACTCACACACTCACACATTGGTAACGACACTCACTCATACATTGGTAACGACACACACACACACATTGGTAACGACACTCACTCACACATTGGTAACGACACTCACACACACACACATTGGTAACGACACTCACTCACACACACATTGGTAACGACACTCACTCACTCACACATTGGTAACGACACTCACTCACACATTGGTAACGACACTCACTCACACATTGGTAACGACACTCACACACTCACACATTGGTAATGACACTCACTCACACATTGGTACCGACACTCACTCACTCACACATTGGTAACGACACTCACTCACACATTGGTAACGACACTCACTCACACACACATTGGTAACGACACTCACTCACACATTGGTAACGACACTCACTCACACATTGGTAACGACACTCACTCACACATTGGTAACGACACTCACTCACACATTGGTAACGACACTCACTCACACACACATTGGTAATGACACTCACTCACACATTGGTAACGACACTCACTCACACACACATTGGTAACGACACTCACTCACTCACACATTGGTAACGACACACACTCACACACACATTGGTAACGACACTCACTCACTCACACATTGGTAACGACACTCACACACACATTGGTAACGACACTCACTCACACACACATTGGTAACGACACTCACTCACTCACACATTGGTAACGACACTCACACACACACACATTGGTAACGACACTCACTCACTCACACATTGGTAACGACACTCACACACACATTGGTAACGACACTCACTCACTCACACATTGGTAACGACACTCACTCACACATTGGTAACGACACTCACACACACATTGGTAACGACACTCACTCACACATTGGTAACGACACTCACTCACTCACACATTGGTAACGACACTCACTCACTCACACATTGGTAACGACACTCACTCACACATTGGTAACGACACTCACTCACACATTGGTAACGACACTCACTCACTCACACATTGGTAACGACACTCACTCACACACACATTGGTAACGACACTCACTCACACATTGGTAACGACACTCACTCACACATTGGTAACGACACACACTCACACATTGGTAACGACACTCACTCACACATTGGTAACGACACTCACTCACACATTGGTAACGACAATCACACACACATTGGTAACGACACTCACACACACATTGGTAACGACACTCACTCACACATTGGTAACGACACTCACACACACGTTGGTAACGACACTCACACACACATTGGTAACGACACTCACACACACATTGGTAACGACACTCACACACACATTGGTAACGACACTCACACACACATTGGTAACGACACTCACACACACATTGGTAACGACACTCACACACACATTGGTAACGACACTCACTCACACATTGGTAACGACACTCACACACACATTGGTAACGACACTCACTCACACATTGGTAACGACACTCACACACACATTGGTAACGACACTCACTCACTCACACATTGGTAACGACACTCACACACACATTGGTAACGACACTCACTCACACATTGGTAACGACACTCACACACACGTTGGTAACGACACTCACACACACATTGGTAACGACACTCACACACACATTGGTAACGACACTCACTCACACATTGGTAACGACACTCACTCACACATTGGTAACGACACTCACACACACATTGGTAACGACACTCACTCACACATTGGTAACGACACTCACACACACATTGGTAACGACACTCACTCACACACACATTGGTAACGACACTCACACACACATTGGTAACGACACTCACTCACACACACATTGGTAACGACACTCACTCACACATTGGTAACGACACTCACTCACACACACATTGGTAACGACACTCACACACACATTGGTAACGACACTCACTCACACACACATTGGTAACGACACTCACACACACATTGGTAACGACAATCACACACACATTGGTAATGACACTCACTCACACATTGGTAACGACACTCACTCACACATTGGTAACGACACTCACTCACACACACATTGGTAACGACACTCACACACACATTGGTAACGACACTCACTCACACACACATTGGTAACGACACTCACACACACATTGGTAACGACACTCACTCACACACATTGGTAACGACACTCACTCACTCATTGGTAATGACACTCACCCACACATTGGTAACGACACTCACACACACATTGGTAATGACAATCACACACACATTGGTAATGACACTCACTCACACATTGGTAACGACACTCACTCACACGTTGGTAATGACACTCACACATTGGTAACGACACTCACTCACACATTGGTAACGACAATCACACACACATTGGTAATGACACTCACTCACACATTGGTAACGACACTCACTCACACATTGGTAACGACACTCACTCACACACACATTGGTAACGACACTCACACACACATTGGTAACGACACTCACTCACACACACATTGGTAACGACACTCACACACACATTGGTAACGACACTCACTCACACACATTGGTAACGACACTCACTCACACACACATTGGTAACGACACTCACACACACATTGGTAACGACACTCACTCACACATTGGTAACGACACTCACTCACACACACATTGGTAACGACACTCACTCACACACACATTGGTAACAACACTCACTCACTCACACATTGGTAACGACACTCACTCACACATTGGTAACGACACTCACTCACACATTGGTAACGACACTCACTCACACACACATTGGTAACGACACTCACTCACACACATTGGTAACGACACTCACTCACACACACATTGGTAACGACACTCACACACACATTGGTAACGACACTCACTCACACATTGGTAACGACACTCACTCACACACACATTGGTAACGACACTCACTCACACACACATTGGTAACAACACTCACTCACTCACACATTGGTAACGACACTCACACACACATTGGTAACGACACTCACTCACACATTGGTAACGACACTCACTCACTCACACATTGGTAACAACACTCACTCACTCACACATTGGTAACGACACTCACACACACACACATTGGTAACGACACTCACTCACACATTGGTAACGACACTCACTCACACATTGGTAACGACACTCACTCACACATTGGTAACAACACTCACTCACTCACACATTGGTAACGACACTCACTCACACATTGGTAACGACACTCACTCACACATTGGTAATGACACTCACTCACACATTGGTAACGACACTCACTCACACATTGGTAACGACACTCACTCACACATTGGTAACAACACTCACTCACTCACACATTGGTAACGACACTCACTCACACATTGGTAACGACACTCACTCACACATTGGTAACGACACACACTCACACATTGGTAACGACACTCACTCACTCACACATTGGTAACGACACTCACTCACACATTGGTAACGACACTCACTCACTCACACATTGGTAACGACACTCACTCACACATTGGTAACGACACTCACTCACACATTGGTAACGACACTCACTCACACATTGGTAACGACACACACTCACACATTGGTAATGACACTCACTCACACATTGGTAACGACACTCACTCACACATTGGTAACGACACTCACTCACACATTGGTAATGACACACACACACACATTGGTAACGACACTCACTCACACACACATTGGTAACAACACTCACTCACTCACACATTGGTAACGACACTCACACACACATTGGTAACGACACTCACTCACTCACACATTGGTAACGACACTCACTCACTCACACATTGGTAACGACACTCACTCACACATTGGTAACGACACTCACTCACACATTGGTAACGACACTCACTCACACACACATTGGTAACGACACTCACTCACACATTGGTAACGACACTCACTCACACACACATTGGTAACGACACTCACACACACATTGGTAACGACACTCACTCACACACACATTGGTAACGACACTCACTCACACATTGGTAACGACACTCACTCACACATTGGTAACGACACTCACTCACACATTGGTAACGACACTCACACACACATTGGTAACGACACTCACACACACATTGGTAACGACACTCACTCACACACACATTGGTAACGACACTCACTCACACATTGGTAACGACACTCACACACACATTGGTAACGACACTCACTCACACACACATTGGTAACGACACTCACTCACACATTGGTAACGACAATCACACACACATTGGTAACGACACTCACTCACTCATTGGTAACGACACTCACACACACATTGGTAACGACACTCACTCACACATTGGTAACGACAATCACACACACATTGGTAACGACACTCACTCACACACACATTGGTAACGACAATCACACACACATTGGTAACGACACTCACTCACACACACATTGGTAACGACACTCACTCACACATTGGTAACGACACTCACTCACACATTGGTAACGACACTCACTCACACATTGGTAACGACACTCACTCACACATTGGTAACGACACTCACTCACTCACACATTGGTAACGACACTCACTCACACATTGGTAACGACACTCACTCACACGTTGGTAACGACACTCACTCACACATTGGTAACGACACTCACACACACACACATTGGTAACGACACTCACTCACACATTGGTAACGACACTCACTCACTCACACATTGGTAACGACACTCACACACACATTGGTAATGACACTCACTCACTCACACATTGGTAACGACACTCACTCACACATTGGTAACGACACTCACTCACACATTGGTAACGACACTCACTCACACATTGGTAACAACACTCACCCACACATTGGTAACAACACTCACTCACACACACATTGGTAACGACACTCACTCACACATTGGTAACGACACTCACCCACACATTGGTAACAACACTCACTCACACACACATTGGTAACGACACTCACTCACACATTGGTAACAACACTCACTCACACACACATTGGTAACGACACTCACACACACATTGGTAACGACACTCACTCACACATTGGTAACGACACTCACTCACACATTGGTAACGACACTCACTCACACATTGGTAACGACACTCACACACATTGGTAACGACACTCACTCACTCACACATTGGTAACGACACTCACTCACTCACACATTGGTAACGACACTCACACACACATTGGTAACGACACTCACTCACACATTGGTAACGACACTCACTCACACACACATTGGTAACGACACTCACACACACATTGGTAACGACACTCACACACACACACATTGGTAACGACACTCACTCACACATTGGTAATGACACTCACTCACACGTTGGTAACGACACTCACTCACTCACACATTGGTAACGACACTCACTCACACATTGGTAACAACACTCACACACACATTGGTAACGACACTCACTCACACATTGGTAACAACACTCACACACACATTGGTAACGACACTCACTCACACATTGGTAACGACACTCACACACACATTGGTAACGACACTCACACACACACACATTGGTAACGACACTCACTCACACATTGGTAACGACACTCACTCACACATTGGTAATGACACTCACTCACACGTTGGTAACGACACTCACTCACACACACATTGGTAACGACACTCACTCACACATTGGTAATGACACTCACTCACACGTTGGTAACGACACTCACACACACACACATTGGTAACGACACTCACTCACACATTGGTAATGACACTCACTCACACGTTGGTAACGACACTCACACACACACACATTGGTAACGACACTCACTCACTCACACATTGGTAACGACACTCACACACACATTGGTAACGACACTCACTCACACATTGGTAACGACACTCACTCACTCACACATTGGTAACGACACTCACTCACTCACACATTGGTAACGACACTCACTCACACATTGGTAACGACACTCACTCACACACACATTGGTAACAACACTCACACACACATTGGTAACGACACTCACTCACACATTGGTAACGACACACACACACATTGGTAACGACACTCACTCACTCACACATTGGTAACGACACTCACTCACTCACACATTGGTAACGACACACACTCACACACACATTGGTAACGACACTCACTCACTCACACATTGGTAACGACACTCACTCACACATTGGTAACGACACTCACTCACACACACATTGGTAACAACACTCACTCACACATTGGTAACAACACTCACTCACACATTGGTAACGACACTCACTCACACACACATTGGTAACGACACACACTCACACATTGGTAACAACACTCACTCACACATTGGTAACGACACTCACTCACACATTGGTAACGACACTCACTCACACACACATTGGTAACGACACACACTCACACATTGGTAACGACACACACTCACACACACATTGGTAACGACACTCACTCACTCACACATTGGTAACGACACTCACTCACACATTGGTAACGACACTCACTCACACACACATTGGTAACAACACTCACTCACACATTGGTAACAACACTCACTCACACATTGGTAACGACACTCACTCACACACACATTGGTAACGACACACACTCACACATTGGTAACAACACTCACTCACACATTGGTAACGACACTCACTCACACATTGGTAACAACACTCACTCACACATTGGTAACGACACTCACTCACACATTGGTAACGACACTCACACACACATTGGTAACGACAATCACACACACATTGGTAACGACACTCACTCACACATTGGTAACGACACTCACACACACATTGGTAACGACACACACACACATTGGTAACGACACTCACTCACTCACACATTGGTAACGACACTCACTCACACATTGGTAACGACACTCACTCACACACACATTGGTAACAACACTCACTCACACATTGGTAACAACACTCACTCACACATTGGTAACGACACTCACTCACACACACATTGGTAACGACACACACTCACACATTGGTAACAACACTCACTCACACATTGGTAACGACACTCACTCACACACACATTGGTAACGACAATCACACACACATTGGTAACGACACTCACTCACACATTGGTAACGACACTCACACACACATTGGTAACGACACACACACACATTGGTAACGACACTCACTCACTCACACATTGGTAACGACACTCACTCACTCACACATTGGTAACGACACTCACTCACTCACACATTGGTAACGACACTCACTCACACATTGGTAACGACACTCACTCACACACACATTGGTAACGACACTCACTCACACATTGGTAATGACACTCACTCACTCACACATTGGTAACGACACTCACTCACTCACACATTGGTAACGACACTCACTCACACATTGGTAACGACACTCACACACACACACATTGGTAACGACACTCACACACACATTGGTAACGACACTCACTCACTCACACATTGGTAACGACACTCACTCACTCACACATTGGTAACGACACTCACACACACATTGGTAACGACACTCACTCACTCACACATTGGTAACGACACTCACTCACACATTGGTAACGACACTCACTCACTCACACATTGGTAACGACACTCACACACACATTGGTAACGACACTCACTCACACATTGGTAACGACACTCACTCACACATTGGTAATGACACACACACACACATTGGTAACGACACTCACACACACATTGGTAATGACACACACACACACATTGGTAACGACACTCACTCACACACACATTGGTAACGACACTCACACACACACACATTGGTAACGACACTCACTCACACATTGGTAATGACACTCACTCACACGTTGGTAACGACACTCACACACACATTGGTAACGACACTCACTCACACATTGGTAACGACACTCACTCACACACACATTGGTAACGACACTCACTCACACACACATTGGTAACGACACTCACTCACACATTGGTAACGACACTCACTCACTCACACATTGGTAACGACACTCACACACACATTGGTAACGACACTCACTCACTCACACATTGGTAACGACACTCACACACACATTGGTAACGACACTCACTCACACATTGGTAACGACACTCACTCACACATTGGTAATGACACACACACACACATTGGTAACGACACTCACTCACACACACATTGGTAACGACACTCACACACACACACATTGGTAACGACACTCACTCACACATTGGTAATGACACTCACTCACACGTTGGTAACGACACTCACTCACACATTGGTAATGACACACACACACACATTGGTAACGACACTCACTCACACACACATTGGTAACGACACTCACACACACACACATTGGTAACGACACTCACTCACACATTGGTAATGACACTCACTCACACGTTGGTAACGACACTCACACACACATTGGTAACGACACTCACTCACTCACACATTGGTAACGACACTCACTCACTCACACATTGGTAACGACACTCACTCACACATTGGTAACGACACTCACTCACACACACATTGGTAACGACACTCACTCACACATTGGTAATGACACTCACTCACACGTTGGTAACGACACTCACTCACACATTGGTAACGACACTCACTCACTCACACATTGGTAACGACACTCACACACACACACATTGGTAACGACACTCACTCACACATTGGTAACGACACTCACTCACTCACACATTGGTAACGACACTCACTCACACACACATTGGTAACGACACTCACACACACACACATTGGTAACGACACTCACTCACACATTGGTAACGACACTCACTCACTCACACATTGGTAACGACACACACACACACATTGGTAACGACACTCACTCACTCACACATTGGTAACGACACTCACTCACTCACACATTGGTAACAACACTCACTCACACATTGGTAACAACACTCACTCACACATTGGTAACGACACTCACACACACATTGGTAACGACACTCACTCACACATTGGTAACGACACTCACACACACATTGGTAACGACACTCACTCACACATTGGTAACGACACTCACACACACATTGGTAACGACACTCACTCACACATTGGTAACGACACACACACACATTGGTAACGACACTCACTCACTCACACATTGGTAACGACACTCACTCACACACACATTGGTAACGACACTCACACACACACACATTGGTAACGACACTCACTCACACATTGGTAACGACACTCACTCACTCACACATTGGTAACGACACACACACACACATTGGTAACGACACTCACTCACTCACACATTGGTAACGACACTCACTCACTCACACATTGGTAACAACACTCACTCACACATTGGTAACAACACTCACTCACACATTGGTAACGACACTCACACACACATTGGTAACGACACTCACTCACACATTGGTAACGACACTCACACACACATTGGTAACGACACTCACTCACACATTGGTAACGACACACACACACATTGGTAACGACACTCACACACACACACATTGGTAACGACACTCACTCACACATTGGTAACGACACTCACTCACTCACACATTGGTAACGACACTCACTCACTCACACATTGGTAACGACACTCACTCACACATTGGTAACGACACTCACTCACACACACATTGGTAACGACACTCACTCACACATTGGTAATGACACTCACTCACACGTTGGTAACGACACTCACTCACACATTGGTAATGACACTCACTCACACGTTGGTAACGACACTCACTCACACGTTGGTAACGACACACACTCACACATTGGGAACGACACTCACTCACACATTGGTAACGACACTCACACACACATTGGTAATGACACTCACTCACACATTGGTAACGACACTCACTCACACATTGGTAACGACACTCACTCACACATTGGTAACGACACTCACACACACATTGGTAACGACACTCACACACACATTGGTAACGACACTCACACACACATTGGTAACGACACTCACTCACACATTGGTAACGACACTCACTCACACATTGGTAACGACACTCACTCACACATTGGTAACGACACTCACACACACATTGGTAACGACACACACTCACACATTGGTAATGACACTCACACACACATTGGGAACGACACTCACTCACACATTGGTAACGACACTCACACACACATTGGTAATGACACTCACACACACATTGGTAACGACACTCACTCACACATTGGTAACGACACTCACTCACACATTGGTAACGACACTCACACACACATTGGTAACGACACTCACACACACATTGGTAACGACACTCACACACACATTGGTAACGACACTCACTCACACATTGGTAACGACACTCACACACACATTGGTAACGACACTCACACACACATTGGTAATGACACTCACTCACACATTGGTAACGACACTCACTCACACATTGGTAACGACACTCACTCACTCACACATTGGTAACGACACTCACTCACACACACATTGGTAACGACACTCACACACACATTGGTAATGACACTCACTCACACATTGGTAACGACACTCACTCACACATTGGTAACGACACTCACTCACTCACACATTGGTAACGACACTCACTCACACACACATTGGTAACGACACTCACTCACTCACACATTGGTAACGACACTCACTCACACATTGGTAACGACACTTACTCACTCACACATTGGTAACGACACTCACTCACACACACATTGGTAACGACACTCACTCACTCACACATTGGTAACGACACTCACTCACTCACACATTGGTAACGACACTCACTCACTCACACATTGGTAACGACACTCACCCACACATTGGTAACGACACTCACTCACTCACACATTGGTAACGACACTCACTCACTCACACATTGGTAACGACACTCACTCACACACACATTGGTAACGACACTCACTCACTCACACATTGGTAACGACACTCACTCACACATTGGTAACGACACTCACACACACATTGGTAACGACACTCACTCACTCACACATTGGTAACGACACTCACTCACACACACATTGGTAACGACACTCACTCACACACACATTGGTAACGACACTCACTCACTCACACATTGGTAACGACACTCACACACACATTGGTAACGACACTCACTCACACATTGGTAACGACACTCACACACACATTGGTAACGACACTCACTCACTCACACATTGGTAACGACACTCACTCACACACACATTGGTAACGACACTCACTCACACATTGGTAACGACACTCACACACACATTGGTAACGACACTCACTCACACATTGGTAACGACACTCACACACACATTGGTAACGACACTCACTCACTCACACATTGGTAACGACACTCACTCACTCACACATTGGTAACGACACTCACCCACACATTGGTAACGACACTCACTCACTCACACATTGGTAACGACACTCACTCACACACACATTGGTAACGACACTCACTCACACACACATTGGTAACGACACTCACTCACTCACACATTGGTAACGACACTCACACACACATTGGTAACGACACTCACTCACACATTGGTAACGACACTCACTCACACATTGGTAACGACACTCACACACACATTGGTAACGACACTCACACACACATTGGTAACGACACTCACTCACACATTGGTAACGACACTCACTCACACATTGGTAACGACACTCACTCACTCACACATTGGTAACGACACTCACTCACACACACATTGGTAACGACACTCACTCACACATTGGTAACGACACTCACTCACACATTGGTAACGACACACACTCACACATTGGTAACGACACACACTCACACATTGGTAACGACACTCACTCACTCACACATTGGTAACGACACTCACTCACACACACATTGGTAACGACACTCACTCACACATTGGTAACGACACTCACTCACACATTGGTAACGACACTCACTCACTCACACATTGGTAACGACACTCACTCACACATTGGCAACGACACACACTCACACATTGGTAATGACACACACTCACTCACACATTGGTAACGACACTCACTCACTCACACATTGGTAACGACACTCACTCACACACACATTGGTAACGACACTCACACACACATTGGTAACGACACTCACTCACACATTGGTAACGACACTCACTCACACATTGGTAACGACACTCACTCACTCACACATTGGTAACGACACTCACTCACACACACATTGGTAACGACACTCACTCACACATTGGTAACGACACTCACTCACACATTGGTAACGACACTCACACACACATTGGTAACGACACTCACACACACATTGGTAATGACACTCACTCACTCACACATTGGTAACGACACTCACACACACATTGGTAACGACACACACTCACACATTGGTAATGACACTCACTCACTCACACATTGGTAACGACACTCACTCACTCACACATTGGTAACGACACTCACTCACACATTGGTAACGACACTCACTCACACATTGGTAACGACACTCACACACACATTGGTAACGACACTCACACACACATTGGTAACGACACTCACTCACACATTGGTAACGACACTCACTCACACATTGGTAACGACACTCACACACACATTGGTAACGACACTCACTCACACATTGGTAACGACACTCACTCACACATTGGTAACGACACTCACACACACATTGGTAATGACACTCACTCACACATTGGTAACGACACTCACACACACATTGGTAACGACACTCACTCACACATTGGTAACGACACTCACTCACTCACACATTGGTAACGACACTCACACACACATTGGTAATGACACTCACTCACACATTGGTAACGACACTCACTCACTCACACATTGGTAATGACACTCACTCACACATTGGTAACGACACTCACTCACTCACACATTGGTAACGACACTCACTCACACACATTGGTAACGACACTCACTCACACATTGGTAACGACACTCACTCACTCACACATTGGTAACGACACTCACTCACTCACACATTGGTAACGACACTCACTCACACATTGGTAACGACACTCACTCACACACACATTGGTAACGACACTCACTCACACACACATTGGTAACGACACTCACTCACTCACACATTGGTAACGACACTCACTCACACATTGGTAACGACACTCACTCACACATTGGTAACAACACTCACTCACACACACATTGGTAACGACACTCACTCACACATTGGTAACGACACTCACTCACACATTGGTAACGACACTCACTCACACATTGGTAACGACACTCACACACACATTGGTAACGACACTCACTCACACATTGGTAACGACACTCACTCACACACACATTGGTAACGACACTCACTCACACACACATTGGTAACGACACTCACTCACACATTGGTAACGACACTCACTCACACATTGGTAACAACACTCACTCACACACACATTGGTAACGACACTCACTCACACATTGGTAACGACACTCACTCACACATTGGTAACGACACTCACACACACATTGGTAACAACACTCACTCACTCACACATTGGTAACGACACTCACTCACACATTGGTAACGACACTCACTCACTCACACATTGGTAACGACACTCACTCACACACACATTGGTAACGACACTCACTCACACATTGGTAACGACACTCACTCACACATTGGTAACAACACTCACTCACACATTGGTAACGACACTCACACACACATTGGTAACAACACTCACTCACTCACACATTGGTAACGACACTCACTCACACATTGGTAACGACACTCACTCACACACACATTGGTAACGACACTCACTCACACATTGGTAACAACACTCACTCACACACACATTGGTAACGACACTCACTCACACATTGGTAACGACACTCACTCACACACACATTGGTAACGACACTCACTCACTCACACATTGGTAACGACACTCACTCACACATTGGTAACGACACTCACACACACATTGGTAACGACACTCACTCACACATTGGTAACGACACTCACTCACACACACATTGGTAACGACACTCACTCACACATTGGTAACGACACTCACTCACACATTGGTAACGACACTCACACACACATTGCTAACGACACACACTCACACATTAGTAATGACACTCACTCACACATTGGTAACGACACTCACACACACATTGGTAACAACACTCACTCACTCACACATTGGTAACGACACTCACTCACACATTGGTAACGACACTCACTCACACACACATTGGTAACGACACTCACTCACACATTGGTAACAACACTCACTCACACACACATTGGTAACGACACTCACTCACACATTGGTAACGACACTCACTCACACACACATTGGTAACGACACTCACTCACTCACACATTGGTAACGACACTCACTCACACATTGGTAACGACACTCACACACACATTGGTAACGACACTCACTCACACATTGGTAACGACACTCACTCACTCACACATTGGTAACGACACTCACTCACACATTGCTAACGACACTCACTCACACATTGGTAACGACACTCACTCACTCACACATTGGTAACGACACTCACTAACACATTGGTAACGACACTCACACACACACACATTGGTAACGACACTCACTCACACATTGGTAACGACACTCACTCACACATTGGTAACGACACTCACTCACTCACACGTTGGTAACGACACTCACTCACACATTGGTAACGACACTCACTCACACATTGGTAACGACACTCACTCACACATTGGTAACGACACTCACTCACACATTGCTAACGACACACACTCACACATTAGTAATGACACTCACTCACACATTGGTAACGACACTCACACACACATTGGTAATGACAATCACACACACATTGGTAACGACACTCACTCACACATTGGTAACGACACTCACACACACATTGGTAACGACACTCACACACACATTGGTAACGACACTCACACACACATTGGTAACGACACTCACTCACTCACACATTGGTAACGACACTCACTCACACATTGGTAACGACACTCACTCACACATTGGTAACGACACTCACTCACACATTGGTAACGACACTCACTCACACATTGGTAACGACACTCACTCACACATTGGTAACGACACTCACTCACACATTGGTAACGACACTCACACACACATTGGTAACGACACTCACACACACATTGGTAACGACACTCACACACACATTGGTAACAACACTCACTCACTCACACATTGGTAACGACACTCACACACACATTGGTAACAACACTCACTCACTCACACATTGGTAACGACACTCACACACACATTGGTAACAACACTCACTCACTCACACATTGGTAACGACACTCACTCACACATTGGTAACGACACTCACTCACTCACACATTGGTAACGACACTCACTCACACACACATTGGTAACGACACTCACACACACATTGGTAACGACACTCACTCACTCACACATTGGTAACGACACTCACACACACATTGGTAACGACACTCACTCACACATTGGTAACGACACTCACTCACTCACACATTGGTAACAACACTCACTCACTCACACATTGGTAACGACACTCACTCACACACACATTGGTAACGACACTCACTCACTCACACATTGGTAACGACACTCACTCACACATTGGTAACGACACTCACTCACACATTGGTAACGACACTCACTCACACATTGGTAACGACACTCACTCACACATTGGTAACGACACTCACTCACACATTGGTAACGACACTCACTCACTCACACATTGGTAACGACACTCACTCACACATTGGTAACGACACTCACTCACACACACATTGGTAACGACACTCACTCACTCACACATTGGTAACGACACTCACACACACATTGGTAACGACACTCACTCACACATTGGTAACGACACTCACTCACACATTGGTAACGACACTCACTCACTCACACATTGGTAACGACACTCACACACACATTGGTAACGACACTCACTCACACATTGGTAACGACACTCACACACACATTGGTAACGACACTCACACACACATTGGTAACGACACTCACTCACACATTGGTAACGACACTCACTCACACATTGGTAACGACACTCACTCACACATTGGTAACGACACTCACACACACATTGGTAACGACACTCACACACACATTGGTAACGACACTCACACACACATTGGTAACGACACTCACTCACACATTGGTAACGACACTCACTCACACATTGGTAACGACACTCACTCACACATTGGTAACGACACTCACACACACATTGGTAACGACACTCACACACACATTGGTAACGACACTCACACACACATTGGTAACGACACTCACACACACATTGGTAACGACACTCACTCACACATTGGTAACGACACTCACTCACACATTGGTAACGACACTCACACACACATTGGTAACGACACTCACACACACATTGGTAACGACACTCACTCACACATTGGTAACGACACTCACTCACACATTGGTAACGACACTCACTCACTCACACATTGGTAACGACACTCACTCACACACACATTGGTAACGACACTCACTCACACACACATTGGTAACGACACTCACTCACACATTGGTAACGACACTCACTCACTCACACATTGGTAACGACACTCACTCACACATTGGTAACGACACTCACACACACATTGGTAACGACACTCACTCACACACACATTGGTAACGACACTCACTCACTCACACATTGGTAACGACACTCACACACACATTGGTAACGACACTCACTCACACATTGGTAACGACACTCACTCACTCACACATTGGTAACGACACTCACACACACATTGGTAACGACACTCACACACACATTGGTAACGACACTCACACACACATTGGTAACGACACTCACTCACACATTGGTAACGACACTCACTCACACATTGGTAACGACACTCACTCACTCACACATTGGTAACGACACTCACTCACACACACATTGGTAACGACACTCACTCACTCACACATTGGTAACGACACTCACTCACACATTGGTAACGACACTCACTCACACATTGGTAACGACACTCACTCACTCACACATTGGTAACGACACTCACTCACACATTGGTAACGACACTCACTCACACATTGGTAACGACACTCACTCACACATTGGTAACGACACTCACTCACACATTGGTAACGACACTCACTCACTCACACATTGGTAACGACACTCACTCACTCACACATTGGTAACGACACTCACTCACACATTGGTAACGACACTCACTCACACATTGGTAACGACACTCACTCACACACACATTGGTAACGACACTCACTCACTCACACATTGGTAACGACACTCACTCACACATTGGTAACGACACTCACTCACACATTGGTAACGACACTCACTCACTCACACATTGGTAACGACACTCACTCACACACACATTGGTAACAACACTCACTCACTCACACATTGGTAACGACACTCACTCACACATTGGTAACGACACTCACTCACTCACACATTGGTAACGACACTCACTCACTCACACATTGGTAACGACACTCACTCACACATTGGTAACGACACTCACACACACATTGGTAACGACACTCACTCACACATTGGTAACAACACTCACTCACACATTGGTAACAACACTCACTCACACATTGGTAACGACACTCACTCACTCACACATTGGTAACGACACTCACTCACTCACACATTGGTAACGACACTCACTCACACACACATTGGTAACAACACTCACTCACACATTGGTAACGACACTCACTCACACATTGGTAACGACACTCACTCACACACACATTGGTAACAACACTCACTCACACATTGGTAACGACACTCACACACTCACACATTGGTAACGACACTCACTCACTCACACATTGGTAACAACACTCACTCACACATTGGTAACGACACTCACACACACATTGGTAACAACACTCACACACACATTGGTAACGACACTCACTCACTCACACATTGGTAACGACACTCACTCACACATTGGTAACGACACTCACTCACACATTGGTAACGACACTCACACACACATTGGTAACGACACTCACTCACACACACATTGGTAACAACACTCACTCACACATTGGTAACGACACTCACACACACATTGGTAACAACACTCACACACACATTGGTAACGACACTCACTCACTCACACATTGGTAACGACACTCACTCACACATTGGTAACGACACTCACTCACACATTGGTAACGACACTCACTCACTCACACATTGGTAACGACACTCACACACACATTGGTAACGACACTCACTCACACACACATTGGTAACGACACTCACTCACACATTGGTAACGACACTCACTCACACATTGGTAACGACACTCACTCACTCACACATTGGTAACGACACTCACACACACATTGGTAACGACACTCACACACACATTGGTAACGACACTCACTCACACATTGGTAACGACACTCACTCACTCACACATTGGTAACGACACTCACTCACTCACACATTGGTAACGACACTCACACACACATTGGTAACGACACTCACTCACTCACACATTGGTAACAACACTCACACACACATTGGTAACGACACTCACTCACTCACACATTGGTAACGACACTCACTCACACATTGGTAACGACACTCACTCACACATTGGTAACGACACTCACTCACTCACACATTGGTAACGACACTCACACACACATTGGTAACGACACTCACTCACACACACATTGGTAACGACACTCACTCACACATTGGTAACGACACTCACTCACACATTGGTAACGACACTCACTCACTCACACATTGGTAACGACACTCACACACACATTGGTAACGACACTCACACACACATTGGTAACGACACTCACTCACACATTGGTAACGACACTCACTCACTCACACATTGGTAACGACACTCACTCACTCACACATTGGTAACGACACTCACACACACATTGGTAACGACACTCACTCACTCACACATTGGTAACGACACTCACTCACTCACACATTGGTAACGACACTCACTCACTCACACATTGGTAACGACACTCACTCACACATTGGTAACGACACTCACTCACACATTGGTAACGACACTCACTCACACATTGGTAACGACACTCACACACACACACATTGGTAACGACACTCACTCACTCACACATTGGTAACGACACTCACTCACACATTGGTAACGACACTCACTCACACATTGGTAACGACACTCACTCACTCACACATTGGTAACGACACTCACTCACTCACACATTGGTAACGACACTCACTCACACATTGGTAACGACACTCACTCACTCACACATTGGTAACGACACTCACTCACTCACACATTGGTAACGACACTCACTCACTCACACATTGGTAACGACACTCACTCACACACACATTGGTAACGACACTCACTCACACATTGGTAACGACACTCACTCACACATTGGTAACGACACTCACACACACATTGGTAACGACACTCACTCACACACACATTGGTAACGACACTCACTCACTCACACATTGGTAACGACACTCACACACACATTGGTAACGACACTCACTCACACATTGGTAACGACACTCACTCACACATTGGTAACGACACTCACACACACATTGGTAACGACACTCACTCACACACACATTGGTAACGACACTCACTCACACATTGGTAACGACACTCACTCACACATTGGTAACGACACTCACACACACATTGGTAACGACACACACACACACATTGGTAATGACACTCACTCACACATTGGTAACGACACTCACTCACACATTGGTAACGACACTCACTCACTCACACATTGGTAACGACACTCACACACTCACACATTGGGAACGACACTCACTCACTCACACATTGGTAACGACACACACTCACACACACATTGGTAACGACACTCACTCACTCACACATTGGTAACGACACTCACACACACATTGGTAACGACACACACTCACACATTGGTAACGACACTCACTCACACATTGGTAACGACACTCACTCACACATTGGTAACGACACTCACTCACACATTGGTAACGACACTCACTCACACATTGGTAACGACACTCACTCACACATTGGTAACGACACTCACTCACTCACACATTGGTAACGACACTCACTCACACATTGGTAACGACACTCACTCACACACACATTGGTAACGACACTCACTCACTCACACATTGGTAATGACACACACACATTGGTAACGACACTCACACACACATTGGTAACGACACTCACTCACTCACACATTGGTAACGACACACACACACACATTGGTAACGACACTCACTCACACACACATTGGTAACGACACTCACTCACTCACACATTGGTAATGACACACACACATTGGTAACGACACTCACACACACATTGGTAACGACACTCACTCACACACACATTGGTAACGACACTCACTCACACACACATTGGTAACGACACACACACACACATTGGTAACGACACTCACTCACTCACACATTGGTAACGACACACACACACACATTGGTAACGACACACACTCACTCACACATTGGTAACGACACACACTCACACACACATTGGTAACGACACTCACTCACTCACACATTGGTAACGACACACACTCACACACACATTGGTAACGACACTCACTCACACACACATTGGTACCGACACTCACTCACACATTGGTAACGACACTCACTCACTCACACATTGGTAACGACACTCACCCACACACACATTGGTAACGACACTCACTCACTCACACATTGGTAACGACACTCACCCACACACACATTGGTAACGACACTCACTCACTCACACATTGGTAACGACACTCACTCACTCACACATTGGTAACGACACTCACACACACATTGGTACCGACACTCACTCACACATTGGTAATGACACTCACACACACATTGGTACCGACACTCACTCACACATTGGTAACGACACTCACACACACATTGGTAACGACACTCACTCACCCACACATTGGTAACGACACTCACTCACTCACACATTGGTAACGACACTCACTCACACATTGGTAACGACACTCACTCACTCACACATTGGTAACGACACTCACTCACTCACACATTGGTAACGACACTCACTCACACATTGCTAACGACACTCACTCACACATTGGTAACGACACTCACTCACTCACACATTGGTAACGACACTCACTCACACATTGGTAACGACACTCACTCACTCACACATTGGTAACGACACTCACTCACTCACACATTGGTAACGACACTCACTCACACATTGGTAACGACACTCACTCACTCACACATTGGTAACGACACTCACTCACACATTGGTAACGACACTCACTCACTCACACATTGGTAACGACACTCACTCACACATTGCTAACGACACTCACTCACACATTGGTAACGACACTCACTCACTCACACATTGGTAACGACACTCACTCACACATTGGTAACGACACTCACACACACACACATTGGTAACGACACTCACTCACACATTGGTAACGACACTCACTCACTCACACGTTGGTAACGACACTCACTCACACATTGGTAACGACACTCACACACACATTGGTAACGACACACACTCACACATTGGTAACGACACTCACTCACTCACACATTGGTAACGACACTCACTCACCCACACATTGGTAACGACACTCACTCACACACACATTGGTAACGACACTCACTCACACATTGGTAACGACACTCACTCACACACACATTGGTAACGACACTCACTCACACATTGGTAACGACACTCACTCACTCACACATTGGTAACGACACTCACTCACACATTGCTAACGACACACACTCACACATTAGTAATGACACTCACTCACTCACACATTGGTAACGACACTCACTCACACATTGGTAACGACACTCACACACACATTGGTAACGACACTCACACACACATTGGTAATGACAATCACACACACATTGGTAACGACACTCACTCACACATTGGTAACGACACTCACACACACATTGGTAACGACACTCACACACACATTGGTAACGACACTCACTCACTCACACATTGGTAACGACACTCACTCACACATTGGTAACGACACTCACTCACACATTGGTAACGACACTCACTCACACATTGGTAACGACACTCACTCACACACACATTGGTAACGACACTCACTCACACATTGGTAACGACACTCACACACACATTGGTAACGACACTCACACACACATTGGTAACGACACTCACACACACATTGGTAACGACACTCACTCACACATTGGTAACGACACTCACTCACACATTGGTAACGACACTCACTCACACATTGGTAACGACACTCACTCACACATTGGTAACGACACTCACACACACATTGCTAACGACACACACTCACACATTAGTAATGACACTCACTCACTCACACATTGGTAACGACAATCACACACACATTGGTAACGACACTCACTCACACATTGGTAACGACACTCACACACACATTGGTAACGACACTCACTCACTCACACATTGGTAACGACACTCACACACACATTGGGAACGACACTCACACACACATTGGTAACGACACTCACTCACACATTGGTAACGACACTCACTCACACATTGGTAACGACACTCACACACACATTGGTAACGACACTCACTCACTCACACATTGGTAACGACACTCACTCACACATTGGTAACGACACTCACTCACACATTGGTAACGACACTCACTCACACATT
The DNA here is from genome assembly GCF_047496885.1 of Scyliorhinus torazame. NCBI lineage: Eukaryota > Metazoa > Chordata > Chondrichthyes > Carcharhiniformes > Scyliorhinidae > Scyliorhinus > Scyliorhinus torazame. The sequence continues at coordinate 116,944 of NW_027308160.1, read as the reverse complement.
GGTAACGACACTCACTCACACATTGGTAACGACACTCACTCACACATTGGTAACGACACTCACTCACTCACACATTGGTAACGACACTCACTCACACATTGGTAACGACACTCACTCACACATTGGTAACGACACTCACTCACACATTGGTAACGACACTCACTCACACATTGGTAACGACACTCACTCACACACACATTGGTAACAACACTCACTCACTCACACATTGGTAACGACACTCACTCACACATTGGTAACGACACTCACTCACACACACATTGGTAACAACACTCACTCACACATTGGTAACGACACTCACTCACACACACATTGGTAACAACACTCACTCACTCACACATTGGTAACAACACTCACTCACTCACACATTGGTAACGACACTCACTCACACATTGGTAACGACACTCACTCACTCACACATTGGTAACGACACTCACTCACTCACACATTGGTAACGACACTCACACACACATTGGTAACAACACTCACTCACTCACACATTGGTAACGACACTCACTCACACATTGGTAACGACACTCACTCACTCACACATTGGTAACGACACTCACACACACATTGGTAACGACACTCACACACACATTGGTAACGACACTCACTCACTCACACATTGGTAACGACACTCACTCACTCACACATTGGTAACGACACTCACTCACACATTGGTAACGACACTCACTCACTCACACATTGGTAACGACACTCACTCACACATTGGTAACGACACTCACTCACACATTGGTAACGACACTCACTCACACATTGGTAACGACACACACTCACTCACACATTGGTAACGACACTCACTCACACATTGGTAACGACACTCACTCACACATTGGTAACGACACTCACACACACATTGGTAACGACACTCACTCACACATTGGTAACGACACTCACTCACACACACATTGGTAACGACACTCACTCACACATTGGTAACGACACTCACTCACACATTGGTAACGACACTCACTCACACATTGGTAACGACACACACTCACTCACACATTGGTAACGACACTCACTCACACATTGGTAACGACACTCACTCACACATTGGTAACGACACTCACACACACATTGGTAACGACACTCACTCACACATTGGTAACGACACTCACTCACTCACACATTGGTAACGACACTCACACACTCACACATTGGGAACGACACTCACTCACACATTGGGAACGACACTCACTCACACACACATTGGTAACGACACTCACTCACACGTTGGTAACGACACTCACTCACACATTGGTAACGACACTCACTCACTCACACATTGGTAACGACACTCACTCACACATTGGTAACGACACTCACTCACACACACATTGGTAACGACACTCACTCACTCACACATTGGTAATGACACTCACTCACACACACATTGGTAACGACACACACACACACATTGGTAACGACACTCACTCACTCACACATTGGTAACGACACACACACACACATTGGTAACGACACACACTCACTCACACATTGGTAACGACACACACTCACACACACATTGGTAACGACACACACTCACACACACATTGGTAACGACACACACTCACACACACATTGGTAACGACACTCACTCACACACACATTGGTACCGACACTCACTCACACATTGGTAACGACACTCACTCACTCACACATTGGTAACGACACTCACCCACACACACATTGGTAACGACACTCACTCACTCACACATTGGTAACGACACTCACTCACACATTGGTAACGACACACACTCACACACACATTGGTAACGACACTCACTCACACACACATTGGTAACGACACTCACTCACACATTGGTAACGACACACACTCACACACACATTGGTAATGACACTCACCCACACACACATTGGTAACGACACTCACTCACACACACATTGGTAACGACACTCACACACACATTGGTAACGACACACACTCACACACACATTGGTAACGACACTCACTCACACACACATTGGTACCGACACTCACTCACACATTGGTAACGACACTCACTCACTCACACATTGGTAACGACACTCACCCACACACACATTGGTAACGACACTCACTCACTCACACATTGGTAACGACACTCACTCACTCACACATTGGTAACGACACTCACACACACATTGGTACCGACACTCACTCACACATTGGTAATGACACTCACACACACATTGGTACCGACACTCACTCACACATTGGTAACGACACTCACACACACATTGGTAACGACACTCACTCACCCACACATTGGTAACGACACTCACTCACTCACACATTGGTAACGACACTCACACACACATTGGTAACGACACTCACTCACACATTGGTAACGACACTCACTCACTCACACATTGGTAACGACACTCACTCACACATTGCTAACGACACTCACTCACACATTGGTAACGACACTCACTCACTCACACATTGGTAACGACACTCACTCACACATTGGTAACGACACTCACTCACTCACACATTGGTAACGACACTCACTCACTCACACATTGGTAACGACACTCACTCACACATTGGTAACGACACTCACTCACTCACACATTGGTAACGACACTCACTCACACATTGGTAACGACACTCACTCACTCACACATTGGTAACGACACTCACTCACACATTGGTAACGACACTCACTCACACATTGGTAACGACACTCACTCACTCACACGTTGGTAACGACACTCACTCACACATTGGTAACGACACTCACTCACACATTGGTAACGACACACACTCACACATTAGTAATGACACTCACTCACTCACACATTGGTAACGACACTCACACACACATTGGTAATGACAATCACACACACATTGGTAACGACACTCACTCACACATTGGTAACGACACTCACACACACATTGGTAACGACACTCACACACACATTGGTAACGACACACACTCACACATTGGTAACGACACTCACTCACACATTGGTAACGACACTCACACACACATTGGTAACGACACTCACTCACACATTGGTAACGACACTCACTCACACATTGCTAACGACACACACTCACACATTAGTAATGACACTCACTCACTCACACATTGGTAACGACACTCACACACACATTGGTAATGACAATCACACACACATTGGTAACGACACTCACTCACACATTGGTAACGACACTCACACACACATTGGTAACGACACTCACACACACATTGGTAACGACACTCACTCACTCACACATTGGTAACGACACTCACTCACACATTGGTAACGACACTCACTCACACATTGGTAACGACACTCACACACACATTGGTAACGACACTCACTCACACATTGGTAACGACACTCACTCACACATTGCTAACGACACACACTCACACATTAGTAATGACACTCACTCACTCACACATTGGTAACGACAATCACACACACATTGGTAACGACACTCACTCACACATTGGTAACGACACACACACACATTGGTAACGACACTCACTCACTCACACATTGGTAACGACACTCACACACACATTGGGAACGACACTCACACACACATTGGTAACGACACTCACACACACATTGGTAACGACACTCACTCACACACACATTGGTAACGACACTCACACACACATTGGTAACGACACTCACACACACATTGGTAACGACACTCACTCACTCACACATTGGTAACGACACTCACACACACATTGGTAACGACACTCACACACACATTGGTAACGACACTCACACACACATTGGTAACGACACTCACTCACACATTGGTAACGACACTCACTCACACATTGCTAACGACACACACTCACACATTAGTAATGACACTCACTCACTCACACATTGGTAACGACAATCACACACACATTGGTAACGACACTCACTCACACATTGGTAACGACACTCACACACACATTGGTAACGACACTCACTCACTCACACATTGGTAACGACACTCACACACACATTGGGAACGACACTCACACACACATTGGTAACGACACTCACTCACACATTGGTAACGACACTCACTCACACATTGGTAACGACACTCACACACACATTGGTAACGACACTCACACACACATTGGTAACGACACTCACTCACACATTGGTAACGACACTCACACACACATTGGTAACGACACTCACACACACATTGGTAACGACACTCACACACACATTGGTAACGACACTCACACACACATTGGTAACGACACTCACACACACATTGGTAACGACACTCACACACACATTGGTAACGACACTCACTCACACATTGGTAACGACACACACTCACACATTGGTAACGACACTCACACACACATTGGTAACGACACTCACACACACATTGGTAACGACACTCACACACACATTGGTAACGACACTCACACACACATTGGTAACGACACTCACTCACACATTGGTAACGACACTCACACACACATTGGTAACGACACTCACACACACATTGGTAACGACACTCACACACACATTGGTAACGACACTCACACACACATTGGTAACGACACTCACTCACACACACATTGGTAACGACACTCACTCACACATTGGTAACGACACTCACTCACTCACACATTAGTAATGACACTCACTCACTCACACATTGGTAACGACACTCACACACACATTGGTAATGACAATCACACACACATTGGTAACGACACTCACTCACACATTGGTAACGACACTCACACACACATTGGTAATGACAATCACACACACATTGGTAATGACACTCACTCACACATTGGTAACGACACTCACTCACACATTGGTAACGACACTCACTCACTCACACATTAGTAATGACACTCACTCACTCACACATTGGTAACGACACTCACACACACATTGGTAATGACAATCACACACACATTGGTAACGACACTCACACACACATTGGTAACGACACTCACTCACTCACACATTGGTAACGACACTCACACACACATTGGTAATGACAATCACACACACATTGGTAACGACACTCACACACACATTGGTAACGACACTCACTCACTCACACATTGGTAACGACACTCACTCACACATTGGTAACGACACTCACACACACATTGGTAACGACACTCACTCACACACACATTGGTAACGACACTCACTCACACATTGGTAACGACACTCACTCACTCACACATTAGTAATGACACTCACTCACTCACACATTGGTAACGACACTCACACACACATTGGTAATGACAATCACACACACATTGGTAACGACACTCACACACACATTGGTAACGACACTCACTCACACATTGGTAACGACACTCACTCACACATTGGTAACGACACTCACTCACTCACACATTGGTAACGACACTCACTCACACATTGCTAACGACACACACTCACACATTGCTAACGACACACACTCACACACACATTGGTAATGACAATCACACACACATTGGTAACGACACTCACTCACACATTGGTAACGACACTCACACACACATTGGTAACGACACTCACTCACTCACACATTGGTAACGACACTCACTCACACATTGGTAACGACACTCACTCACACATTGGTAACGACACTCACACACACATTGGTAACGACACTCACTCACACATTGGTAATGACACTCACTCACACATTGGTAACGACACTCACACACACATTGGTAACGACACTCACTCACACATTGGTAACGACACTCACACACACATTGGTAACGACACTCACTCACACATTGGTAACGACACTCACTCACACATTGGTAACGACACTCACTCACACATTGGTAACGACACTCACTCACACATTGGTAACGACACACACACACACATTAGTAATGACACTCACTCACTCACACATTGGTAACGACACTCACTCACACACACATTGGTAACGACACACACACACACATTAGTAATGACACTCACTCACACACACATTGGTAACGACACTCACTCACTCACACATTGCTAACGACACACACACACACATTAGTAATGACACTCACTCACTCACACATTGGTAACGACACTCACACACACACACATTGGTAACGACACTCACTCACACATTGGTAATGACACTCACTCACACGTTGGTAACGACACTCACTCACACGTTGGTAACGACACTCACTCACACATTGGTAATGACACTCACTCACACGTTGGTAACGACACTCACTCATACATTGGTAACGACACTCACTCACACACACATTGGTAATGACACTCACTCACTCACACATTGGTAACGACACTCACCCACACATTGGTAACGACACTCACTCACACATTGGTAATGACACTCACTCACACATTGGTAACGACACACACTCACACATTGGGAACGACACTCACTCACACATTGGTAACGACACTCACACACACATTGGTAATGACACTCACACACACATTGGTAACGACACTCACTCACTCACACATTGGTAACGACACTCACACACACATTGGTAACGACACACACTCACACACACATTGGTAACGACACTCACACACACATTGGGAACGACACTCACTCACACATTGGTAACGACACTCACTCACACATTGGTAACGACACTCACACTCACATTGGTAACGACACTCACACACACATTGGTAACGACACTCACACACACATTGGTAACGACACTCACTCACACATTGGTAACGACACTCACTCACACATTGGTAACGACACTCACACACACATTGGTAACGACACTCACTCACACATTGGTAACGACACTCACACACACATTGGTAACGACACTCACTCACACATTGGTAACGACACTCACACACACATTGGTAACGACACTCACACACACATTGGTAACGACACTCACACACACATTGGTAACGACACTCACTCACACATTGGTAACGACACTCACACACACATTGGTAACGACACTCACACACACATTGGTAATGACACTCACTCACACATTGGTAACGACACTCACTCACACATTGGTAACGACACTCACTCACTCACACATTGGTAACGACACTCACTCACACACACATTGGTAACGACACTCACTCACACATTGGTAACGACACTCACTCACTCACACATTGGTAACGACACTCACTCACACATTGGTAACGACACTTACTCACACATTGGTAACGACACTCACTCACACATTGGTAACGACACTCACTCACACACACATTGGTAATGACACTCACTCACTCACACATTGGTAACGACACTCACTCACACATTGGTAACGACACTCACTCACACATTGGTAACGACACTCACTCACACACACATTGGTAACGACACTCACTCACTCACACATTGGTAACGACACTCACACACACATTGGTAACGACACTCACTCACACATTGGTAACGACACTCACACACACATTGGTAACGACACTCACACACACATTGGTAACGACACTCACTCACACATTGGTAACGACACTCACTCACACATTGGTAACGACACTCACTCACTCACACATTGGTAACGACACTCACTCACACACACATTGGTAACGACACTCACTCACACATTGGTAACGACACTCACTCACACATTGGTAACGACACACACTCACACATTGGTAACGACACACACTCACACATTGGTAACGACACTCACTCACTCACACATTGGTAACGACACTCACTCACACACACATTGGTAACGACACTCACTCACACATTGGTAACGACACTCACTCACACATTGGTAACGACACTCACTCACTCACACATTGGTAACGACACTCACTCACACATTGGTAACGACACTCACTCACTCACACATTGGTAACGACACTCACTCACACATTGGTAACGACACTCACACACACATTGGTAACGACACACACTCACACATTGGTAATGACACACACTCACTCACACATTGGTAACGACACTCACTCACTCACACATTGGTAACGACACTCACTCACACACACATTGGTAACGACACTCACACACACATTGGTAACGACACTCACTCACACATTGGGAACGACACTCACTCACACATTGGTAACGACACTCACTCACACATTGGTAACGACACTCACTCACACACACATTGGTAACGACACTCACTCACACATTGGTAACGACACTCACTCACACATTGGTAACGACACTCACTCACTCACACATTGGTAACGACACTCACTCACTCACACATTGGTAACGACACTCACACACACATTGGTAACAACACTCACTCACACACACATTGGTAACGACACTCACACACACATTGGTAACGACACTCACTCACACACACATTGGGAACGACACTCACTCACACATTGGTAACGACACTCACACACACATTGGTAACGACACTCACTCACACACACATTGGGAACGACACTCACTCACACATTGGTAACGACACTCACACACACATTGGTAACGACACTCACTCACACACACATTGGTAACGACACTCACTCACACATTGGTAACGACACTCACTCACACATTGGTAACGACACTCACTCACACACACATTGGGAACGACACTCACTCACACATTGGTAACGACACTCACACACACATTGGTAATGACACTCACACACACATTGGTAACGACACTCACTCACACATTGGTAACGACACTCACACACACATTGGTAACGACACTCACTCACACATTGGTAACGACACTCACTCACACATTGGTAACGACACTCACACACACATTGGTAACGACACTCACACACACATTGGTAACGACACTCACTCACACATTGGTAACGACACTCACTCACTCACACATTGGTAACGACACTCACTCACACATTGGTAACGACACTCACTCACTCACACATTGGTAACGACACTCACTCACACACACATTGGTAACGACACTCACTCACTCACACATTGGTAACGACACTCACTCACACATTGGTAACGACACTCACTCACACACACATTGGTAACGACACTCACTCACACACACATTGGTAACGACACTCACTCACACACACATTGGTAACGACACTCACTCACACATTGGTAACGACACTCACTCACTCACACATTGGTAACGACACTCACTCACACACACATTGGTAACGACACTCACTCACACATTGGTAACGACACTCACTCACACATTGGTAACAACACTCACTCACACACACATTGGTAACGACACTCACTCACACATTGGTAACGACACTCACTCACACATTGGTAACGACACTCACACACACATTGGTAACGACACTCACTCACTCACACATTGGTAATGACACTCACTCACACATTGGTAACGACACTCACTCACTCACACATTGGTAACGACACTCACTCACACACACATTGGTAACGACACTCACTCACACATTGGTAACGACACTCACTCACACATTGGTAACGACACTCACTCACACACACATTGGTAACGACACTCACTCACACACACATTGGTAACGACACTCACTCACACATTGGTAACGACACTCACTCACACATTGGTAACGACACTCACTCACACATTGGTAACGACACTCACTCACACATTGGTAACGACACTCACTCACACATTGGTAACGACACTCACTCACTCACACATTGGTAACGACACTCACTCACACATTGGTAACGACACTCACTCACACACACATTGGTAACGACACTCACTCACTCACACATTGGTAACGACACTCACACACACATTGGTAACGACACTCACTCACACATTGGTAACGACACTCACTCACACACACATTGGTAACGACACTCACACACACATTGGTAACGACACTCACTCACACATTGGTAACGACACTCACTCACACATTGGTAACGACACTCACACACACATTGGTAACGACACTCACTCACACATTGGTAACGACACTCACTCACTCACACATTGGTAACGACACTCACTCACACACACATTGGTAACGACACTCACACACACATTGGTAACGACACTCACTCACACACACATTGGTAACGACACTCACTCACTCACACATTGGTAACGACACTCACACACACATTGGTAACGACACTCACTCACTCACACATTGGTAACGACACTCACTCACTCACACATTGGTAACGACACTCACTCACACACACATTGGTAACGACACTCACTCACACACACATTGGTAACGACACTCACACACACATTGGTAACGACACTCACTCACACACACATTGGTAACGACACTCACTCACTCACACATTGGTAACGACACTCACACACACATTGGTAACGACACTCACTCACACATTGGTAACGACACTCACTCACTCACACATTGGTAACGACACTCACACACACATTGGTAACGACACTCACACACACATTGGTAACGACACTCACACACACATTGGTAACGACACTCACACACACATTGGTAACGACACTCACACACACATTGGTAACGACACTCACTCACACATTGGTAACGACACTCACACACACATTGGTAACGACACTCACTCACACACACATTGGTAACGACACTCACTCACTCACACATTGGTAACGACACTCACTCACACACACATTGGTAACGACACTCACTCACTCACACATTGGTAACGACACTCACTCACACATTGGTAACGACACTCACTCACTCACACATTGGTAACGACACTCACTCACACATTGGTAACGACACTCACTCACACATTGGTAACGACACTCACTCACACATTGGTAACGACACTCACTCACACATTGGTAACGACACTCACTCACTCACACATTGGTAACGACACTCACTCACTCACACATTGGTAACGACACTCACTCACACATTGGTAACGACACTCACTCACACACACATTGGTAACGACACTCACTCACTCACACATTGGTAACGACACTCACACACACATTGGTAACGACACTCACTCACACATTGGTAACGACACTCACTCACACATTGGTAACGACACTCACTCACACACACATTGGTAACAACACTCACTCACTCACACATTGGTAACGACACTCACTCACACATTGGTAACGACACTCACACACACATTGGTAACGACACTCACTCACTCACACATTGGTAACGACACTCACTCACACACACATTGGTAACGACACTCACTCACTCACACATTGGTAACGACACTCACACACACATTGGTAACGACACTCACTCACACACACATTGGTAACAACACTCACTCACTCACACATTGGTAACGACACTCACTCACACATTGGTAACGACACTCACTCACACACACATTGGTAACGACACTCACTCACACACACATTGGTAATGACACTCACTCACTCACACATTGGTAACGACACTCACTCACACATTGGTAACGACACTCACTCACACATTGGTAACGACACTCACTCACTCACTCATTGGTAACGACACTCACACACACATTGGTAACGACACTCACTCACACATTGGTAACGACACTCACACACACATTGGTAACGACACTCACTCACACATTGGTAACGACACTCACTCACACATTGGTAACGACACTCACTCACACATTGGTAACGACACTCACTCACACATTGGTAACAACACTCACTCACTCACACATTGGTAACAACACTCACTCACTCACACATTGGTAACGACACTCACTCACACATTGGTAACGACACTCACTCACACATTGGTAACGACACTCACTCACACATTGGTAACAACACTCACTCACTCACACATTGGTAACAACACTCACTCACTCACACATTGGTAACGACACTCACTCACACATTGGTAACGACACTCACTCACTCACACATTGGTAACGACACTCACTCACTCACACATTGGTAACGACACTCACACACACATTGGTAACGACACTCACTCACACACACATTGGTAACGACACTCACTCACACATTGGTAACGACACTCACTCACACATTGGTAACGACACTCACTCACTCACACATTGGTAACGACACTCACACACACATTGGTAACGACACTCACTCACACATTGGTAACGACACTCACTCACTCACACATTGGTAACGACACTCACACACACATTGGTAACGACACTCACACACACATTGGTAACGACACTCACACACACATTGGTAACGACACTCACTCACACATTGGTAACGACACTCACTCACACATTGGTAACGACACTCACTCACTCACACATTGGTAACGACACTCACTCACACACACATTGGTAACGACACTCACTCACTCACACATTGGTAACGACACTCACTCACACATTGGTAACGACACTCACTCACTCACACATTGGTAACGACACTCACACACACATTGGTAACGACACTCACTCACACATTGGTAACGACACTCACTCACTCACACATTGGTAACGACACTCACACACACATTGGTAACGACACTCACACACACATTGGTAACGACACTCACACACACATTGGTAACGACACTCACACACACATTGGTAACGACACTCACTCACACATTGGTAACGACACTCACTCACACATTGGTAACGACACTCACTCACTCACACATTGGTAACGACACTCACTCACACACACATTGGTAACGACACTCACTCACTCACACATTGGTAACGACACACACACACACATTGGTAACGACACTCACTCACACATTGGTAACGACACTCACTCACACATTGGTAACGACACTCACTCACACATTGGTAACGACACTCACTCACACATTGGTAACGACACTCACTCACTCACACATTGGTAACGACACTCACTCACTCACACATTGGTAACGACACTCACTCACACATTGGTAACGACACTCACTCACACATTGGTAACGACACTCACTCACACATTGGTAACGACACTCACTCACTCACACATTGGTAACGACACTCACTCACACACACATTGGTAACAACACTCACTCACACACACATTGGTAACGACACTCACTCACACATTGGTAACGACACTCACTCACTCACACATTGGTAACGACACTCACTCACTCACACATTGGTAACGACACTCACTCACACACACATTGGTAACAACACTCACACACACATTGGTAACAACACTCACTCACACATTGGTAACGACACTCACTCACACACACATTGGTAACAACACTCACTCACACATTGGTAACAACACTCACTCACACATTGGTAATGACACTCACTCACACATTGGTAACGACACTCACTCACACACACATTGGTAACGACACTCACTCACACATTGGTAACGACACTCACTCACACACACATTGGTAACAACACTCACTCACTCACACATTGGTAACGACACTCACTCACACATTGGTAACGACACTCACTCACACACACATTGGTAACAACACTCACTCACACATTGGTAACGACACTCACTCACACACACATTGGTAACAACACTCACTCACTCACACATTGGTAACAACACTCACTCACTCACACATTGGTAACGACACTCACTCACACATTGGTAACGACACTCACTCACACATTGGTAACGACACTCACTCACTCACACATTGGTAACGACACTCACACACACATTGGTAACGACACTCACTCACACATTGGTAACGACACTCACTCACACATTGGTAACGACACTCACTCACTCACACATTGGTAACGACACTCACTCACTCACACATTGGTAACGACACACTCACACACACATTGGTAACGACACTCACTCACACATTGGTAACGACACTCACTCACACATTGGTAACGACACTCACTCACACACACATTGGTAACGACACTCACTCACTCACACATTGGTAACGACACTCACACACACATTGGTAACGACACTCACTCACTCACACATTGGTAACGACACTCACTCACACATTGGTAACGACACTCACTCACACATTGGTAACGACACTCACTCACTCATTGGTAACGACACTCACTCACACATTGGTAACGACACTCACTCACTCACACATTGGTAACGACACTCACTCACACATTGGTAACGACACTCACTCACACATTGGTAACGACACTCACTCACACACACATTGGTAACGACACTCACTCACTCACACATTGGTAACGACACTCACTCACTCACACATTGGTAACGACACTCACTCACTCACACATTGGTAACGACACTCACTCACACATTGGTAACGACACTCACTCACACATTGGTAACGACACTCACTCACACATTGGTAACGACACTCACTCACACACACATTGGTAACGACACTCACTCACTCACACATTGGTAACGACACTCACACACACATTGGTAACGACACTCACTCACTCACACATTGGTAACGACACTCACTCACACATTGGTAACGACACTCACTCACACACACATTGGTAACGACACTCACTCACTCACACATTGGTAACGACACTCACACACACATTGGTAACGACACTCACTCACTCACACATTGGTAACGACACTCACTCACACATTGGTAACGACACTCACTCACTCATTGGTAACGACACTCACTCACACATTGGTAACGACACTCACTCACTCACACATTGGTAACGACACTCACTCACACATTGGTAACGACACTCACTCACACATTGGTAACGACACTCACTCACACACACATTGGTAACGACACTCACTCACACATTGGTAACGACACTCACTCACTCACACATTGGTAACGACACTCACTCACACATTGGTAACGACACTCACTCACACACACATTGGTAACGACACTCACTCACTCACACATTGGTAACGACACTCACTCACTCACACATTGGTAACGACACTCACTCACTCACACATTGGTAACGACACTCACTCACTCACACATTGGTAACGACACTCACTCACTCACACATTGGTAACGACACTCACTCACACACACATTGGTAACGACACTCACTCACACACACATTGGTAACGACACTCACTCACTCACACATTGGTAACGACACTCACTCACTCATTGGTAACGACACTCACTCACACATTGGTAACGACACTCACTCACTCACACATTGGTAACGACACTCACTCACACATTGGTAACGACACTCACTCACACATTGGTAACGACACTCACTCACACACACATTGGTAACGACACTCACTCACTCACACATTGGTAACGACACTCACTCACTCACACATTGGTAACGACACTCACTCACTCACACATTGGTAACGACACTCACTCACACACACATTGGTAACGACACTCACTCACACACACATTGGTAACGACACTCACTCACTCACACATTGGTAACGACACTCACTCACTCACACATTGGTAACGACACTCACTCACACACACATTGGTAACGACACTCACTCACTCACACATTGGTAACGACACTCACTCACTCACACATTGGTAACGACACTCACTCACTCACACATTGGTAACGACACTCACTCACACATTGGTAACGACACTCACTCACACACACATTGGTAACGACACTCACTCACTCACACATTGGTAACGACACTCACTCACACACACATTGGTAACGACACTCACTCACACATTGGTAACGACACTCACTCACACATTGGTAACGACACTCACTCACACACACATTGGTAACGACACTCACTCACTCACACATTGGTAACGACACTCACTCACACATTGGTAACGACACTCACACACACATTGGTAACGACACTCACTCACACACACATTGGTAACGACACTCACTCACTCACACATTGGTAACGACACTCACTCACACATTGGTAACGACACTCACTCACACATTGGTAACGACACTCACTCACACACACATTGGTAACAACACTCACTCACTCACACATTGGTAACGACACTCACTCACACATTGGTAACGACACTCACTCACACACACATTGGTAACAACACTCACTCACACATTGGTAACGACACTCACTCACACACACATTGGTAACAACACTCACTCACTCACACATTGGTAACAACACTCACTCACTCACACATTGGTAACGACACTCACTCACACATTGGTAACGACACTCACTCACACATTGGTAACGACACTCACTCACTCACACATTGGTAACGACACTCACACACACATTGGTAACGACACTCACTCACACATTGGTAACGACACTCACTCACACATTGGTAACGACACTCACTCACTCACACATTGGTAACGACACTCACTCACTCACACATTGGTAACGACACACTCACACACACATTGGTAACGACACTCACTCACACATTGGTAACGACACTCACTCACACATTGGTAACGACACTCACTCACACACACATTGGTAACGACACTCACTCACTCACACATTGGTAACGACACTCACACACACATTGGTAACGACACTCACTCACTCACACATTGGTAACGACACTCACTCACACATTGGTAACGACACTCACTCACACATTGGTAACGACACTCACTCACTCATTGGTAACGACACTCACTCACACATTGGTAACGACACTCACTCACTCACACATTGGTAACGACACTCACTCACACATTGGTAACGACACTCACTCACACATTGGTAACGACACTCACTCACACACACATTGGTAACGACACTCACTCACTCACACATTGGTAACGACACTCACTCACTCACACATTGGTAACGACACTCACTCACTCACACATTGGTAACGACACTCACTCACACATTGGTAACGACACTCACTCACACATTGGTAACGACACTCACTCACACATTGGTAACGACACTCACTCACACACACATTGGTAACGACACTCACTCACTCACACATTGGTAACGACACTCACACACACATTGGTAACGACACTCACTCACTCACACATTGGTAACGACACTCACTCACACATTGGTAACGACACTCACTCACACACACATTGGTAACGACACTCACTCACTCACACATTGGTAACGACACTCACACACACATTGGTAACGACACTCACTCACTCACACATTGGTAACGACACTCACTCACACATTGGTAACGACACTCACTCACTCATTGGTAACGACACTCACTCACACATTGGTAACGACACTCACTCACTCACACATTGGTAACGACACTCACTCACACATTGGTAACGACACTCACTCACACATTGGTAACGACACTCACTCACACACACATTGGTAACGACACTCACTCACACATTGGTAACGACACTCACTCACTCACACATTGGTAACGACACTCACTCACACATTGGTAACGACACTCACTCACACACACATTGGTAACGACACTCACTCACTCACACATTGGTAACGACACTCACTCACTCACACATTGGTAACGACACTCACTCACTCACACATTGGTAACGACACTCACTCACTCACACATTGGTAACGACACTCACTCACTCACACATTGGTAACGACACTCACTCACACACACATTGGTAACGACACTCACTCACACACACATTGGTAACGACACTCACTCACACATTGGTAACGACACTCACTCACTCATTGGTAACGACACTCACTCACACATTGGTAACGACACTCACTCACTCACACATTGGTAACGACACTCACTCACACATTGGTAACGACACTCACTCACACATTGGTAACGACACTCACTCACACACACATTGGTAACGACACTCACTCACTCACACATTGGTAACGACACTCACTCACTCACACATTGGTAACGACACTCACTCACTCACACATTGGTAACGACACTCACTCACACACACATTGGTAACGACACTCACTCACACACACATTGGTAACGACACTCACTCACTCACACATTGGTAACGACACTCACTCACTCACACATTGGTAACGACACTCACTCACACACACATTGGTAACGACACTCACTCACTCACACATTGGTAACGACACTCACTCACTCACACATTGGTAACGACACTCACTCACTCACACATTGGTAACGACACTCACTCACACATTGGTAACGACACTCACTCACACACACATTGGTAACGACACTCACTCACTCACACATTGGTAACGACACTCACTCACACACACATTGGTAACGACACTCACTCACACATTGGTAACGACACTCACTCACACATTGGTAACGACACTCACTCACACACACATTGGTAACGACACTCACTCACTCACACATTGGTAACGACACTCACTCACACATTGGTAACGACACTCACACACACATTGGTAACGACACTCACTCACACACACATTGGTAACGACACTCACTCACTCACACATTGGTAACGACACTCACTCACACATTGGTAACGACACTCACTCACACATTGGTAACGACACTCACACACACATTGGTAACGACACTCACTCACACATTGGTAACGACACTCACTCACACATTGGTAACGACACTCACACACACATTGGTAACGACACTCACTCACACACACATTGGTAACGACACTCACTCACACATTGGTAACGACACTCACTCACACATTGGTAACGACACTCACTCACTCACACATTGGTAACAACACTCACTCACTCACACATTGGTAACGACACTCACTCACTCACACATTGGTAACGACACTCACTCACTCACACATTGGTAACGACACTCACTCACTCACACATTGGTAACAACACTCACTCACTCACACATTGGTAACGACACTCACTCACTCACACATTGGTAACGACACTCACTCACTCACACAT
Organism: Scyliorhinus torazame; assembly: GCF_047496885.1. Classification (NCBI taxonomy): domain Eukaryota; kingdom Metazoa; phylum Chordata; class Chondrichthyes; order Carcharhiniformes; family Scyliorhinidae; genus Scyliorhinus; species Scyliorhinus torazame. The sequence goes on along the minus strand of NW_027308160.1, from coordinate 98,207 downwards.
TGGTAACAACACTCACTCACACACACATTGGTAACGACACTCACTCACACATTGGTAACGACACTCACACACACATTGGTAACGACACTCACTCACTCACACATTGGTAACGACACTCACTCACACATTGGTAACGACACTCACTCACACATTGGTAACGACACTCACTCACACACACATTGGTAACGACACTCACTCACTCACACATTGGTAACGACACTCACACACACATTGGTAACGACACTCACTCACACACACATTGGTAACGACACTCACTCACACATTGGTAACGACACTCACTCACTCACACATTGGTAACGACACTCACACACTCACACATTGGGAACGACACTCACTCACACATTGGGAACGACACTCACTCACACACACATTGGTAACGACACTCACTCACACGTTGGTAACGACACTCACTCACACATTGGTAACGACACTCACTCACTCACACGTTGGTAACGACACTCACTCACACATTGGTAACGACACTCACTCACTCACACATTGGTAACGACACTCACTCACTCACACATTGGTAATGACACTCACTCACACACACATTGGTAACGACACACACACACACATTGGTAACGACACTCACTCACTCACACATTGGTAACGACACACACACACACATTGGTAACGACACACACTCACTCACACATTGGTAACGACACACACTCACACACACATTGGTAACGACACTCACTCACTCACACATTGGTAACGACACACACTCACACACACATTGGTAACGACACTCACTCACACACACATTGGTACCGACACTCACTCACACATTGGTAACGACACTCACTCACTCACACATTGGTAACGACACTCACCCACACACACATTGGTAACGACACTCACTCACTCACACATTGGTAACGACACTCACCCACACACACATTGGTAACGACACTCACTCACTCACACATTGGTAACGACACTCACTCACTCACACATTGGTAACGACACTCACACACACATTGGTACCGACACTCACTCACACATTGGTAATGACACTCACACACACATTGGTACCGACACTCACTCACACATTGGTAACGACACTCACACACACATTGGTAACGACACTCACTCACCCACACATTGGTAACGACACTCACTCACTCACACATTGGTAACGACACTCACACACACATTGGTAACGACACTCACTCACACATTGGTAACGACACTCACTCACTCACACATTGGTAACGACACTCACTCACACATTGCTAACGACACTCACTCACACATTGGTAACGACACTCACTCACTCACACATTGGTAACGACACTCACTCACACATTGGTAACGACACTCACTCACTCACACATTGGTAACGACACTCACTCACTCACACATTGGTAACGACACTCACTCACACATTGGTAACGACACTCACTCACTCACACATTGGTAACGACACTCACTCACACATTGGTAACGACACTCACTCACTCACACATTGGTAACGACACTCACTCACACATTGCTAACGACACTCACTCACACATTGGTAACGACACTCACTCACTCACACATTGGTAACGACACTCACTCACACATTGGTAACGACACTCACACACACACACATTGGTAACGACACTCACTCACACATTGGTAACGACACTCACTCACACATTGGTAACGACACTCACTCACTCACACGTTGGTAACGACACTCACTCACACATTGGTAACGACACTCACTCACACATTGGTAACGACACTCACTCACACATTGGTAACGACACTCACTCACACATTGCTAACGACACACACTCACACATTAGTAATGACACTCACTCACACATTGGTAACGACACTCACACACACATTGGTAATGACAATCACACACACATTGGTAACGACACTCACTCACACATTGGTAACGACACTCACACACACATTGGTAACGACACTCACACACACATTGGTAACGACACTCACACACACATTGGTAACGACACTCACACACACATTGGTAACGACACTCACTCACACATTGGTAACGACACTCACTCACACATTGGTAACGACACTCACTCACACATTGGTAACGACACTCACTCACACATTGGTAACGACACTCACACACACATTGGTAACGACACTCACACACACATTGGTAACGACACTCACTCACACATTGGTAACGACACTCACTCACACATTGCTAACGACACTCACTCACACATTGGTAACGACACTCACTCACACATTGGTAACGACACTCACTCACTCACACATTGGTAACGACACTCACTCACACATTGGTAACGACACTCACTCACTCATTGGTAACGACACTCACTCACTCACACATTGGTAATGACACTCACTCACACATTGGTAACGACACTCACACACACACACATTGGTAACGACACTCACTCACACATTGGTAACGACACTCACTCACACACACATTGGTAACGACACTCACTCACTCATTGGTAACGACACTCACTCACTCACACATTGGTAATGACACTCACTCACACATTGGTAACGACACTCACTCACTCACACATTGGTAACGACAATCACACACACATTGGTAACGACACTCACTCACACATTGGTAACGACACTCACACACACATTGGTAACGACACTCACTCACTCACACATTGGTAACGACACTCACACACACATTGGGAACGACACTCACACACACATTGGTAATGACACACACTCACACATTAGTAATGACACTCACTCACTCACACATTGGTAACGACAATCACACACACATTGGTAACGACACTCACTCACACATTGGTAACGACACTCACACACACATTGGTAACGACACTCACTCACTCACACATTGGTAACGACACTCACACACACATTGGGAACGACACTCACACACACATTGGTAACGACACTCACTCACACATTGGTAACGACACTCACTCACACATTGGTAACGACACTCACTCACTCACACATTGGTAACGACACTCACACACACATTGGTAACGACACTCACTCACTCACACATTGGTAACGACACTCACTCACTCACACATTGGTAACGACACTCACTCACACATTGGTAACGACACTCACACACACATTGGTAACGACACTCACTCACTCACACATTGGTAACGACACTCACTCACACATTGGTAACGACACTCACTCACACATTGGTAACGACACTCACTCACACATTGGTAACGACACTCACTCACACATTGGTAACGACACTCACTCACACATTGGTAATGACACTCACACACACATTGGTAACGACACTCACTCACACATTGGTAACGACACTCACACACACATTGGTAACGACACTCACTCACACATTGGTAACGACACTCACTCACACACACATTGGTAACAACACTCACTCACTCACACATTGGTAACGACACTCACTCACACATTGGTAACGACACTCACTCACACACACATTGGTAACAACACTCACTCACACATTGGTAACGACACTCACTCACACACACATTGGTAACAACACTCACTCACTCACACATTGGTAACAACACTCACTCACTCACACATTGGTAACGACACTCACTCACACATTGGTAACGACACTCACTCACACATTGGTAACGACACTCACTCACTCACACATTGGTAACGACACTCACTCACTCACACATTGGTAACGACACTCACACACACATTGGTAACGACACTCACTCACTCACACATTGGTAACGACACTCACACACACATTGGTAACGACACTCACACACACATTGGTAACGACACTCACTCACTCACACATTGGTAACGACACTCACTCACACATTGGTAACGACACTCACTCACTCACACATTGGTAACGACACTCACTCACACACACATTGGTAACGACACTCACTCACACACACATTGGTAACGACACTCACTCACTCACACACATTGGTAACGACACTCACTCACTCACACATTGGTAACGACACTCACTCACACATTGGTAACGACACTCACTCACACATTGGTAACGACACTCACTCACTCACACATTGGTAACGACACTCACTCACACATTGGTAACGACACTCACACACACATTGGTAACGACACTCACTCACACATTGGTAACGACACTCACTCACTCACACATTGGTAACGACACTCACTCACACATTGGTAACGACACTCACTCACTCACACATTGGTAACGACACTCACACACACATTGGTAACGACACTCACTCACACATTGGTAACGACACTCACTCACACATTGGTAACGACACTCACTCACTCACACATTGGTAACGACACTCACTCACACATTGGTAACGACACTCACTCACTCACACATTGGTAACGACACTCACTCACACATTGGTAACGACACTCACACACACATTGGTAACGACACTCACTCACACATTGGTAACGACACACACTCACTCACACATTGGTAACGACACTCACTCACACATTGGTAACGACACTCACTCACACATTGGTAACGACACTCACACACACATTGGTAACGACACTCACTCACACATTGGTAACGACACTCACACACACATTGGTAACGACACTCACTCACACATTGGTAACGACACTCACTCACTCACACATTGGTAACGACACTCACACACTCACACATTGGGAACGACACTCACTCACACATTGGGAACGACACTCACTCACACACACATTGGTAACGACACTCACTCACACGTTGGTAACGACACTCACTCACACATTGGTAACGACACTCACTCACTCACACATTGGTAACGACACTCACTCACACACACATTGGTAACGACACTCACTCACACATTGGTAACGACACTCACTCACACATTGGTAACGACACTCACACACACATTGGTAACGACACTCACTCACACACATTGGTAACGACACTCACACACACATTGGTAACGACACTCACTCACTCACACATTGGTAACGACACTCACTCACTCACACGTTGGTAACGACACTCACTCACACACACATTGGTAACGACACTCACTCACTCACACATTGGTAATGACACTCACTCACACACACATTGGTAACGACACACACACACACATTGGTAACGACACTCACTCACTCACACATTGGTAACGACACACACACACACATTGGTAACGACACACACTCACTCACACATTGGTAACGACACACACTCACACACACATTGGTAACGACACTCACTCACTCACACATTGGTAACGACACACACTCACACACACATTGGTAACGACACTCACTCACACACACATTGGTACCGACACTCACTCACACATTGGTAACGACACTCACTCACTCACACATTGGTAACGACACTCACCCACACACACATTGGTAACGACACTCACTCACTCACACATTGGTAACGACACTCACCCACACACACATTGGTAACGACACTCACTCACTCACACATTGGTAACGACACTCACTCACTCACACATTGGTAACGACACTCACACACACATTGGTACCGACACTCACTCACACATTGGTAATGACACTCACACACACATTGGTACCGACACTCACTCACACATTGGTAACGACACTCACACACACATTGGTAACGACACTCACTCACCCACACATTGGTAACGACACTCACTCACTCACACATTGGTAACGACACTCACACACACATTGGTAACGACACTCACTCACACATTGGTAACGACACTCACACACACATTGGTAACGACACTCACTCACTCACACATTGGTAACGACACTCACTCACTCACACATTGGTAACGACACTCACTCACACATTGCTAACGACACTCACTCACACATTGGTAACGACACTCACTCACTCACACATTGGTAACGACACTCACTCACACATTGGTAACGACACTCACTCACTCACACATTGGTAACGACACTCACTCACTCACACATTGGTAACGACACTCACTCACACATTGGTAACGACACTCACTCACTCACACATTGGTAACGACACTCACTCACACATTGGTAACGACACTCACTCACTCACACATTGGTAACGACACTCACTCACACATTGGTAACGACACTCACTCACACACACATTGGTAACGACACTCACTCACTCACACGTTGGTAACGACACTCACTCACACATTGGTAACGACACTCACTCACACATTGGTAACGACACTCACTCACACATTGCTAACGACACACACTCACACATTAGTAATGACACTCACTCACTCACACATTGGTAACGACACTCACACACACATTGGTAATGACAATCACACACACATTGGTAACGACACTCACTCACACATTGGTAACGACACTCACTCACACATTGGTAACGACACTCACACACACATTGGTAACGACACTCACACACACATTGGTAACGACACTCACTCACTCACACATTGGTAACGACACTCACACACACATTGGTAATGACAATCACACACACATTGGTAACGACACTCACTCACACATTGGTAACGACACTCACACACACATTGGTAACGACACTCACACACACATTGGTAACGACACTCACACACACATTGGTAACGACACTCACTCACACATTGGTAACGACACTCACTCACACATTGGTAACGACACTCACACACACATTGGTAACGACACTCACACACACATTGGTAACGACACTCACACACACATTGGTAACGACACTCACTCACACATTGGTAACGACACTCACTCACACATTGCTAACGACACTCACACACACATTGGTAACGACACTCACTCACACATTGGTAACGACACTCACTCACACATTGGTAACGACACTCACACACACATTGGTAACGACACTCACACACACATTGGTAACGACACTCACACACACATTGGTAACGACACTCACTCACACATTGGTAACGACACTCACTCACACATTGCTAACGACACTCACACACACATTGGTAACGACACTCACACACACATTGGTAACGACACACACACACACATTGGTAACGACACACACTCACACATTAGTAATGACACTCACTCACTCACACATTGGTAACGACAATCACTCACACATTGGTAACGACACACACTCACACATTGGTAACGACACTCACTCACACATTGGTAACGACACTCACACACACATTGGTAACGACACTCACACACACATTGGTAACGACACACACTCACACATTAGTAATGACACTCACTCACTCACACATTGGTAACGACAATCACACACACATTGGTAACGACACTCACTCACACATTGGTAACGACACTCACACACACATTGGTAACGACACTCACTCACACATTGGGAACGACACTCACACACACATTGGTAACGACACTCACACACACATTGGTAACGACACTCACTCACACATTGGTAACGACACTCACACACACATTGGTAACGACACTCACTCACACATTGGTAACGACACTCACACACACATTGGTAACGACACTCACACACACATTGGTAACGACACTCACACACACATTGGTAACGACACTCACACACACATTGGTAACGACACTCACACACACATTGGTAACGACACTCACTCACACATTGGTAACGACACACACTCACACATTGGTAACGACACTCACACACACATTGGTAACGACACTCACACACACATTGGTAACGACACTCACACACACATTGGTAACGACACTCACTCACACATTGGTAACGACACTCACACACACATTGGTAACGACACTCACACACACATTGGTAACGACACTCACACACACATTGGTAACGACACTCACTCACACACACATTGGTAACGACACTCACTCACACATTGGTAACGACACTCACACACACATTGGTAACGACACTCACTCACACATTGGTAACGACACTCACTCACTCACACATTAGTAATGACACTCACTCACTCACACATTGGTAACGACACTCACTCACACATTGGTAACGACACTCACTCACTCACACATTGGTAACGACACTCACACACACATTAGTAATGACACTCACTCACTCACACATTGGTAACGACACTCACACACACATTGGTAATGACAATCACACACACATTGGTAACGACACTCACACACACATTGGTAACGACACTCACTCACTCACACATTGGTAACGACACTCACACACACATTGGTAATGACAATCACACACACATTGGTAACGACACTCACACACACATTGGTAACGACACTCACTCACTCACACATTGGTAACGACACTCACTCACACATTGGTAACGACACTCACACACACATTGGTAACGACACTCACTCACACACACATTGGTAACGACACTCACTCACACATTGGTAACGACACTCACTCACACATTGGTAACGACACTCACACACACATTGGTAACGACACTCACTCACACATTGGTAACGACACTCACTCACTCACACATTGGGAACGACACTCACTCACACATTGGTAACGACACTCACTCACTCACACATTGGTAACGACACTCACTCACACATTGGTAACGACACTCACTCACTCACACATTGGTAACGACACTCACTCACACATTGGTAACGACACTCACTCACACATTGGTAACGACACTCACACACACATTGGTAACGACACTCACTCACACATTGGTAACGACACTCACACACACATTGGTAACGACACTCACTCACACATTGGTAACGACACTCACACACACATTGGTAACGACACTCACTCACACATTGGTAACGACACTCACTCACACATTGGTAACGACACTCACACACACATTGGTAACGACACTCACTCACACATTGGTAACGACACTCACACACACATTGGTAACGACACTCACTCACTCACACATTGGTAACGACACTCACTCACACATTGCTAACGACACACACTCACACATTGCTAACGACACACACTCACACACACATTGGTAATGACAATCACACACACATTGGTAACGACACTCACTCACACATTGGTAACGACACTCACACACACATTGGTAACGACACTCACTCACTCACACATTGGTAACGACACTCACTCACACATTGGTAACGACACTCACTCACACATTGGTAACGACACTCACACACACATTGGTAACGACACTCACTCACACATTGGTAATGACACTCACTCACACATTGGTAACGACACTCACACACACATTGGTAACGACACTCACTCACACATTGGTAACGACACTCACTCACACATTGGTAACGACACTCACTCACACATTGGTAACGACACTCACACACACATTGGTAACGACACTCACTCACACATTGGTAACGACACTCACACACACATTGGTAACGACACTCACACACACATTGGTAACGACACTCACACACACATTGGTAACGACACTCACTCACACATTGGTAACGACACTCACTCACACATTGGTAACGACACACACTCACACATTGGTAACGACACTCACTCACACACACATTGGTAACGACACTCACTCACACATTGGTAACGACACTCACTCACACATTGGTAACGACACTCACTCACACATTGGTAACGACACTCACACACACATTGGTAACGACACTCACTCACACATTGGTAACGACACTCACACACACATTGGTAACGACACTCACACACACATTGGTAACGACACTCACACACACATTGGTAACGACACTCACTCACACATTGGTAACGACACTCACTCACACATTGGTAACGACACACACTCACACATTGGTAACGACACTCACTCACACACACATTGGTAACGACACTCACTCACACACACATTGGTAACGACACTCACTCACACATTGGTAATGACACTCACTCACACATTGGTAACGACACTCACTCACACATTGGTAACGACACTCACTCACACACATTGGTAACGACACTCACTCACACATTGGTAACGACACTCACTCACACACATTGGTAACGACACTCACTCACACATTGGTAACGACACTCACACACACATTGGTAACGACACTCACTCACACATTGGTAATGACACTCACTCACACATTGGTAACGACACTCACACACACATTGGTAACGACACTCACTCACACATTGGTAACGACACTCACTCACACATTGGTAACGACACTCACTCACACATTGGTAACGACACTCACACACACATTGGTAACGACACTCACTCACACACACATTGGTAACGACACTCACTCACACACACATTGGTAACGACACTCACTCACACATTGGTAACGACACTCACTCACACATTGGTAACGACACTCACTCACACATTGGTAACGACACTCACTCACACATTGGTAACGACACTCACTCACTCACACATTGGTAACGACACTCACTCACACATTGGTAACGACACTCACACACACACACATTGGTAACGACACTCACTCACTCACACATTGGTAACGACACTCACTCACACATTGGTAACGACACTCACTCACACATTGGTAACGACACTCACTCACACACACATTGGTAACGACACTCACTCACACATTGGTAACGACAATCACACACACACACATTGGTAACGACACTCACACACACATTGGTAACGACACTCACTCACACATTGGTAACGACACTCACTCACACATTGGTAACGACACTCACTCACACATTGGTAACGACACTCACTCACACATTGGTAACGACACTCACTCACACATTGGTAATGACACTCACTCACACATTGGTAACGACACTCACACACACATTGGTAACGACACTCACTCACACATTGGTAACGACACTCACTCACACATTGGTAACGACACTCACTCACACATTGGTAACGACACTCACTCACACATTGGTAACGACACTCACTCACACATTGGTAACGACACTCACTCACACATTGGTAACGACACTCACTCACTCATTGGTAACGACACTCACTCACTCACACATTGGTAACGACACTCACTCACACATTGGTAACGACACTCACTCACACATTGGTAACGACACTCACTCACACATTGGTAACGACACTCACTCACACATTGGTAACGACACTCACTCACACATTGGTAACGACACTCACTCACACATTGGTAACGACACTCACTCACTCATTGGTAACGACACTCACTCACTCACACATTGGTAACGACACTCACTCACACATTGGTAACGACACTCACTCACACATTGGTAACGACACTCACTCACACATTGGTAACGACACTCACTCACACATTGGTAACGACACTCACTCACTCACACATTGGTAACGACACTCACTCACTCACACATTGGTAACGACACTCACTCACACACACATTGGTAACGACACTCACTCACACACACATTGGTAACGACACTCACTCACACATTGGTAACGACACTCACTCACACATTGGTAACGACACTCACTCACACATTGGTAACGACACTCACTCACACATTGGTAACGACACTCACTCACACATTGGTAACGACACTCACTCACTCACACATTGGTAACGACACTCACTCACACATTGGTAACGACACTCACACACACACACATTGGTAACGACACTCACTCACTCACACATTGGTAACGACACTCACTCACACATTGGTAACGACACTCACTCACACATTGGTAACGACACTCACTCACACACACATTGGTAACGACACTCACTCACACATTGGTAACGACAATCACTCACACATTGGTAACGACACTCACTCACACATTGGTAACGACACTCACTCACACATTGGTAACGACACTCACTCACACATTGGTAACGACACTCACTCACACACACATTGGTAACGACACTCACTCACTCACACATTGCTAACGACACACACACACACATTAGTAATGACACTCACTCACTCACACATTGGCAACGACACTCACACACACATTGGTAACGACACTCACACACACATTGGTAACGACACTCACTCACACACACATTGGTAACAACACTCACTCACACATTGGTAACGACACTCACACACACATTGGTAACGACACTCACTCACACATTGGTAACGACACTCACTCACACATTGGTAACGACACTCACTCACACATTGGTAACGACACTCACACACACATTGGTAACGACACTCACTCACACATTGGTAACGACACTCACACACACATTGGTAACGACACTCACACACACATTGGTAACGACACTCACTCACACATTGGTAACGACACTCACACACACATTGGTAACGACACTCACTCACACATTGGTAACGACACTCACTCACACATTGGTAACGACACTCACTCACACATTGGTAACGACACTCACTCACACATTGGTAACGACACTCACTCACACACACATTGGTAACGACACTCACTCACACATTGGTAACGACACTCACTCACACATTGGTAACGACACTCACTCACACATTGGTAACGACACTCACTCACTCACACATTGGTAACGACAATCACTCACACATTGGTAACGACACTCACTCACACATTGGTAACGACACTCACTCACACATTGGTAACGACACTCACTCACACATTGGTAACGACACTCACTCACACATTGGTAACGACACTCACTCACTCACACATTGGTAACGACACTCACTCACACATTGGTAACGACACTCACTCACTCACACATTGGTAACGACAATCACACACACATTGGTAACGACACTCACTCACACATTGGTAACGACACTCACTCACTCACACATTGGTAACGACACTCACTCACTCACACATTGGTAACGACACTCACTCACTCACACATTGGTAACGACACTCACTCACACATTGGTAACGACACACACTCACACATTGGTAACGACACTCACTCACACACACATTGGTAACGACACACACTCACACATTGGTAACGACACTCACTCACTCACACATTGGTAACGACACTCACTCACACATTGGTAACGACACTCACACACACATTGGTAACGACACTCACTCACACATTGGTAACGACACTCACTCACTCACACATTGGTAACGACACTCACTCACACATTGGTAACGACACTCACTCACACATTGGTAACGACACTCACTCACTCACACATTGGTAACGACAATCACACACACATTGGTAACGACACTCACTCACACATTGGTAACGACACTCACTCACCCACACATTGGTAACGACACTCACTCACTCACACATTATTAACGACACTCACACACACATTGGTAACGACACTCACTCACTCACACATTGGTAATGACACTCACTCACACATTGGTAACGACAATCACACACACATTGGTAACGACACTCACTCACTCACACATTGGTAACGACACTCACACACACATTGGTAACGACACTCACTCACACATTGGTAACGACACTCACTCACTCACACATTGGTAACGACAATCACACACACATTGGTAACGACACTCACTCACACATTGGTAACGACACTCACTCACACATTGGTAACGACACTCACTCACCCACACATTGGTAACGACACTCACTCACTCACACATTATTAACGACACTCACACACACATTGGTAACGACACTCACTCACTCACACATTGGTAATGACACTCACTCACACATTGGTAACGACAATCACACACACATTGGTAACGACACTCACTCACTCACACATTGGTAATGACACTCACTCACACATTGGTAACGACACTCACACACACATTGGTAACGACACTCACACACACATTGGTAACGACAATCACACACACATTGGTAACGACAATCACACACACATTGGTAACGACACTCACACACACATTGGTAACGACACTCACACACACATTGGTAACGACACTCACTCACTCACACATTGGTAACGACACTCACTCACACATTGGTAACGACACTCACTCACACATTGGTAACGACACTCACTCACTCACACATTGGTAATGACACTCACTCACACATTGGTAACGACACTCACACACACATTGGTAACGACACTCACTCACTCACACATTGGTAACGACACTCACTCACACATTGGTAACGACACTCACTCACACATTGGTAACGACACTCACTCACTCACACATTGGTAACGACACTCACTCACACACACATTGGTAACGACACTCACACACACATTGGTAACGACACTCACTCACACATTGGTAACGACACTCACTCACTCACACATTGGTAACGACACTCACTCACACATTGGTAACGACACTCACTCACTCACACATTGGTAACGACACTCACACACACATTGGTAACGACAATCACACACACATTGGTAACGACAATCACACACACATTGGTAACGACACTCACACACACATTGGTAACGACACTCACACACACATTGGTAACGACACTCACTCACACATTGGTAACGACACTCACTCACTCACACATTGGTAACGACACTCACACACACATTGGTAACGACAATCACACACACATTGGTAACGACAATCACACACACATTGGTAACGACACTCACACACACATTGGTAACGACACTCACACACACATTGGTAACGACACTCACTCACTCACACATTGGTAACGACACTCACTCACACATTGGTAACGACACTCACACACACATTGGTAACGACACTCACTCACTCACACATTGGTAATGACACTCACTCACACATTGGTAACGACAATCACACACACATTGGTAACGACACTCACTCACTCACACATTGGTAATGACACTCACTCACACATTGGTAACGACACTCACACACACATTGGTAACGACACTCACACACACATTGGTAACGACAATCACACACACATTGGTAACGACACTCACACACACATTGGTAACGACACTCACACACACATTGGTAACGACACTCACTCACTCACACATTGGCAACGACACTCACTCACACATTGGGAACGACACTCACTCACACATTGGTAACGACACTCACTCACACACACATTGGTAACGACACTCACTCACACACACATTGGTAATGACACTCACTCACTCACACATTGGTAACGACACTCACACACACATTGGTAACGACACTCACTCACACACACATTGGTAATGACACTCACTCACTCACACATTGGTAACGACACTCACTCACACACACATTGGTAACGACACTCACACACTCACACATTGGTAACGACACTCACTCACACATTGGTAACGACACTCACTCACTCACACATTGGTAACGACACTCACTCACACATTGGTAATGACACTCACTCACACATTGGTAATGACACTCACTCACACATTGGTAACGACACTCACACACACATTGGTAATGACACTCACTCACACATTGGTAACGACACTCACTCACACACACATTGGTAATGACACTCACTCACTCACACATTGGTAACGACACTCACTCACACACACATTGGTAACGACACTCACACACTCACACATTGGTAACGACACTCACTCACACATTGGTAACGACACTCACTCACTCACACATTGGTAACGACAATCACACACACATTGGTAACGACACTCACTCACACATTGGTAACGACACTCACTCACCCACACATTGGTAACGACACTCACTCACACATTGGTAACGACACACACTCACTCACACATTGGTAACGACACTCACTCACTCACACATTGGTAACGACACACACTCACACATTGGTAACGACACTCACTCACACACACATTGGTAACGACACTCACACACACACACATTGGTAACGACACTCACTCACACATTGGTAACGACACTCACTCACTCACACATTGGTAACGACAATCACACACACATTGGTAACGACACTCACTCACACATTGGTAACGACACTCACTCACCCACACATTGGTAACGACACTCACTCACACATTGGTAACGACACACACTCACTCACACATTGGTAACGACACTCACTCACTCACACATTGGTAACGACACACACTCACACATTGGTAACGACACTCACTCACTCACACATTGGTAACGACACTCACTCAGACATTGGTAACGACACTCACTCACTCACACATTGGTAACGACACTCACACACACATTGGTAACGACACTCACTCACACATTGGTAACGACACTCACTCACACATTGGTAACGACACTCACTCAGACATTGGTAACGACACTCACTCACTCACACATTGGTAACGACACTCACTCACACATTGGTAACGACACTCACTCACACACACATTGGTAACGACACTCACACACACATTGGTAACGACACTCACTCACACATTGGTAACGACACTCACACACACATTGGTAACGACACTCACACACACATTGGTAACGACACTCACTCACACATTGGTAACGACACTCACTCACTCACACATTGGTAACGACACACACTCACACATTGGTAACGACACTCACTCACACACACATTGGTAACAACACTCACTCACACATTGGTAACGACACTCACTCACACACACATTGGTAACGACACTCACACACACATTGGTAACGACACTCACACACACATTGGTAACGACACTCACTCACACACACATTGGTAACGACACTCACTCACACATTGGTAACGACACTCACTCACTCACACATTGGTAACGACACTCACTCACACACATTGGTAACGACACTCACTCAGACATTGGTAACGACACTCACTCACTCACACATTGGTAACGACACTCACTCACACATTGGTAACGACACTCACTCACACACACATTGGTAACGACACTCACACACACATTGGTAACGACACTCACTCACACATTGGTAACGACACTCACACACACATTGGTAACGACACTCACACACACATTGGTAACGACACTCACTCACACATTGGTAACGACACTCACTCACTCACACATTGGTAACGACACTCACACACACATTGGTAACGACACTCACTCACACACACATTGGTAACAACACTCACTCACACATTGGTAACGACACTCACTCACACACACATTGGTAACGACACTCACACACACATTGGTAACGACACTCACTCACTCACACATTGGTAACGACACTCACACACACACACATTGGTAACGACACTCACTCACACATTGGTAACGACACTCACTCACACATTGGTAACGACACTCACTCACACACACATTGGTAACGACACTCACTCACTCACACATTGGTATCGACACTCACTCACTCACACATTGGTAACGACACTCACTCACACATTGGTAACGACACTCACTCACTCACACATTGGTAACGACACTCACTCACTCACACATTGGTAACGACACTCACTCACACATTGGTAACGACACTCACTCACACATTGGTAACGACACTCACTCACACATTGGTAACGACACTCACTCACACATTGGTAACGACACTCACTCACACATTGGTATCGACACTCACTCACTCACACATTGGTAACGACACTCACACACACATTGGTAACGACACTCACACACACATTGGTAACGACACTCACTCACACATTGGTATCGACACTCACTCACTCACACATTGGTAACGACACTCACTCACACATTGGTAACGACACTCACTCACCCACACATTGGTAACGACACTCACTCACTCACACATTGGTAACGACACTCACTCACACATTGGTAACGACACTCACACACACATTGGTAACGACACTCACTCACTCACACATTGGTAACGACACTCACTCACACATTGGTAACGACACTCACTCACACATTGGTAACGACACTCACACACACATTGGTAACGACACTCACTCACACATTGGTAATGACACTCACTCACACATTGGTAACGACACTCACACACACATTGGTAACGACACTCACTCACACATTGGTAACGACACTCACTCACACATTGGTAACGACACTCACTCACACATTGGTAACGACACTCACACACACATTGGTAACGACACTCACTCACACATTGGTAACGACACTCACACACACATTGGTAACGACACTCACACACACATTGGTAACGACACTCACACACACATTGGTAACGACACTCACTCACACATTGGTAACGACACTCACTCACACATTGGTAACGACACACACTCACACATTGGTAACGACACTCACTCACACACACATTGGTAACGACACTCACTCACACATTGGTAACGACACTCACTCACACATTGGTAACGACACTCACTCACACATTGGTAACGACACTCACACACACATTGGTAACGACACTCACTCACACATTGGTAACGACACTCACACACACATTGGTAACGACACTCACACACACATTGGTAACGACACTCACACACACATTGGTAACGACACTCACTCACACATTGGTAACGACACTCACTCACACATTGGTAACGACACACACTCACACATTGGTAACGACACTCACTCACACACACATTGGTAACGACACTCACTCACACACACATTGGTAACGACACTCACTCACACATTGGTAATGACACTCACTCACACATTGGTAACGACACTCACTCACACATTGGTAACGACACTCACTCACACACATTGGTAACGACACTCACTCACACATTGGTAACGACACTCACTCACACACATTGGTAACGACACTCACTCACACATTGGTAACGACACTCACACACACATTGGTAACGACACTCACTCACACATTGGTAATGACACTCACTCACACATTGGTAACGACACTCACACACACATTGGTAACGACACTCACTCACACATTGGTAACGACACTCACTCACACATTGGTAACGACACTCACTCACACATTGGTAACGACACTCACACACACATTGGTAACGACACTCACTCACACACACATTGGTAACGACACTCACTCACACACACATTGGTAACGACACTCACTCACACATTGGTAACGACACTCACTCACACATTGGTAACGACACTCACTCACACATTGGTAACGACACTCACTCACACATTGGTAACGACACTCACTCACTCACACATTGGTAACGACACTCACTCACACATTGGTAACGACACTCACACACACACACATTGGTAACGACACTCACTCACTCACACATTGGTAACGACACTCACTCACACATTGGTAACGACACTCACTCACACATTGGTAACGACACTCACTCACACACACATTGGTAACGACACTCACTCACACATTGGTAACGACAATCACACACACACACATTGGTAACGACACTCACACACACATTGGTAACGACACTCACTCACACATTGGTAACGACACTCACTCACACATTGGTAACGACACTCACTCACACATTGGTAACGACACTCACTCACACATTGGTAACGACACTCACTCACACATTGGTAATGACACTCACTCACACATTGGTAACGACACTCACACACACATTGGTAACGACACTCACTCACACATTGGTAACGACACTCACTCACACATTGGTAACGACACTCACTCACACATTGGTAACGACACTCACTCACACATTGGTAACGACACTCACTCACACATTGGTAACGACACTCACTCACACATTGGTAACGACACTCACTCACTCATTGGTAACGACACTCACTCACTCACACATTGGTAACGACACTCACTCACACATTGGTAACGACACTCACTCACACATTGGTAACGACACTCACTCACACATTGGTAACGACACTCACTCACACATTGGTAACGACACTCACTCACACATTGGTAACGACACTCACTCACACATTGGTAACGACACTCACTCACTCATTGGTAACGACACTCACTCACTCACACATTGGTAACGACACTCACTCACACATTGGTAACGACACTCACTCACACATTGGTAACGACACTCACTCACACATTGGTAACGACACTCACTCACACATTGGTAACGACACTCACTCACTCACACATTGGTAACGACACTCACTCACTCACACATTGGTAACGACACTCACTCACACACACATTGGTAACGACACTCACTCACACACACATTGGTAACGACACTCACTCACACATTGGTAACGACACTCACTCACACATTGGTAACGACACTCACTCACACATTGGTAACGACACTCACTCACACATTGGTAACGACACTCACTCACACATTGGTAACGACACTCACTCACTCACACATTGGTAACGACACTCACTCACACATTGGTAACGACACTCACACACACACACATTGGTAACGACACTCACTCACTCACACATTGGTAACGACACTCACTCACACATTGGTAACGACACTCACTCACACATTGGTAACGACACTCACTCACACACACATTGGTAACGACACTCACTCACACATTGGTAACGACAATCACTCACACATTGGTAACGACACTCACTCACACATTGGTAACGACACTCACTCACACATTGGTAACGACACTCACTCACACATTGGTAACGACACTCACTCACACACACATTGGTAACGACACTCACTCACTCACACATTGCTAACGACACACACACACACATTAGTAATGACACTCACTCACTCACACATTGGCAACGACACTCACACACACATTGGTAACGACACTCACACACACATTGGTAACGACACTCACTCACACACACATTGGTAACAACACTCACTCACACATTGGTAACGACACTCACACACACATTGGTAACGACACTCACTCACACATTGGTAACGACACTCACTCACACATTGGTAACGACACTCACTCACACATTGGTAACGACACTCACACACACATTGGTAACGACACTCACTCACACATTGGTAACGACACTCACACACACATTGGTAACGACACTCACACACACATTGGTAACGACACTCACTCACACATTGGTAACGACACTCACACACACATTGGTAACGACACTCACTCACACATTGGTAACGACACTCACTCACACATTGGTAACGACACTCACTCACACATTGGTAACGACACTCACTCACACATTGGTAACGACACTCACTCACACACACATTGGTAACGACACTCACTCACACATTGGTAACGACACTCACTCACACATTGGTAACGACACTCACTCACACATTGGTAACGACACTCACTCACTCACACATTGGTAACGACAATCACTCACACATTGGTAACGACACTCACTCACACATTGGTAACGACACTCACTCACACATTGGTAACGACACTCACTCACACATTGGTAACGACACTCACTCACACATTGGTAACGACACTCACTCACTCACACATTGGTAACGACACTCACTCACACATTGGTAACGACACTCACTCACTCACACATTGGTAACGACAATCACACACACATTGGTAACGACACTCACTCACACATTGGTAACGACACTCACTCACTCACACATTGGTAACGACACTCACTCACTCACACATTGGTAACGACACTCACTCACTCACACATTGGTAACGACACTCACTCACACATTGGTAACGACACACACTCACACATTGGTAACGACACTCACTCACACACACATTGGTAACGACACACACTCACACATTGGTAACGACACTCACTCACTCACACATTGGTAACGACACTCACTCACACATTGGTAACGACACTCACACACACATTGGTAACGACACTCACTCACACATTGGTAACGACACTCACTCACTCACACATTGGTAACGACACTCACTCACACATTGGTAACGACACTCACTCACACATTGGTAACGACACTCACTCACTCACACATTGGTAACGACAATCACACACACATTGGTAACGACACTCACTCACACATTGGTAACGACACTCACTCACCCACACATTGGTAACGACACTCACTCACTCACACATTATTAACGACACTCACACACACATTGGTAACGACACTCACTCACTCACACATTGGTAATGACACTCACTCACACATTGGTAACGACAATCACACACACATTGGTAACGACACTCACTCACTCACACATTGGTAACGACACTCACACACACATTGGTAACGACACTCACTCACACATTGGTAACGACACTCACTCACTCACACATTGGTAACGACAATCACACACACATTGGTAACGACACTCACTCACACATTGGTAACGACACTCACTCACACATTGGTAACGACACTCACTCACCCACACATTGGTAACGACACTCACTCACTCACACATTATTAACGACACTCACACACACATTGGTAACGACACTCACTCACTCACACATTGGTAATGACACTCACTCACACATTGGTAACGACAATCACACACACATTGGTAACGACACTCACTCACTCACACATTGGTAATGACACTCACTCACACATTGGTAACGACACTCACACACACATTGGTAACGACACTCACACACACATTGGTAACGACAATCACACACACATTGGTAACGACAATCACACACACATTGGTAACGACACTCACACACACATTGGTAACGACACTCACACACACATTGGTAACGACACTCACTCACTCACACATTGGTAACGACACTCACTCACACATTGGTAACGACACTCACTCACACATTGGTAACGACACTCACTCACTCACACATTGGTAATGACACTCACTCACACATTGGTAACGACACTCACACACACATTGGTAACGACACTCACTCACTCACACATTGGTAACGACACTCACTCACACATTGGTAACGACACTCACTCACACATTGGTAACGACACTCACTCACTCACACATTGGTAACGACACTCACTCACACACACATTGGTAACGACACTCACACACACATTGGTAACGACACTCACTCACACATTGGTAACGACACTCACTCACTCACACATTGGTAACGACACTCACTCACACATTGGTAACGACACTCACTCACTCACACATTGGTAACGACACTCACACACACATTGGTAACGACAATCACACACACATTGGTAACGACAATCACACACACATTGGTAACGACACTCACACACACATTGGTAACGACACTCACACACACATTGGTAACGACACTCACTCACACATTGGTAACGACACTCACTCACTCACACATTGGTAACGACACTCACACACACATTGGTAACGACAATCACACACACATTGGTAACGACAATCACACACACATTGGTAACGACACTCACACACACATTGGTAACGACACTCACACACACATTGGTAACGACACTCACTCACTCACACATTGGTAACGACACTCACTCACACATTGGTAACGACACTCACACACACATTGGTAACGACACTCACTCACTCACACATTGGTAATGACACTCACTCACACATTGGTAACGACAATCACACACACATTGGTAACGACACTCACTCACTCACACATTGGTAATGACACTCACTCACACATTGGTAACGACACTCACACACACATTGGTAACGACACTCACACACACATTGGTAACGACAATCACACACACATTGGTAACGACACTCACACACACATTGGTAACGACACTCACACACACATTGGTAACGACACTCACTCACTCACACATTGGCAACGACACTCACTCACACATTGGGAACGACACTCACTCACACATTGGTAACGACACTCACTCACACACACATTGGTAACGACACTCACTCACACACACATTGGTAATGACACTCACTCACTCACACATTGGTAACGACACTCACACACACATTGGTAACGACACTCACTCACACACACATTGGTAATGACACTCACTCACTCACACATTGGTAACGACACTCACTCACACACACATTGGTAACGACACTCACACACTCACACATTGGTAACGACACTCACTCACACATTGGTAACGACACTCACTCACTCACACATTGGTAACGACACTCACTCACACATTGGTAATGACACTCACTCACACATTGGTAATGACACTCACTCACACATTGGTAACGACACTCACACACACATTGGTAATGACACTCACTCACACATTGGTAACGACACTCACTCACACACACATTGGTAATGACACTCACTCACTCACACATTGGTAACGACACTCACTCACACACACATTGGTAACGACACTCACACACTCACACATTGGTAACGACACTCACTCACACATTGGTAACGACACTCACTCACTCACACATTGGTAACGACAATCACACACACATTGGTAACGACACTCACTCACACATTGGTAACGACACTCACTCACCCACACATTGGTAACGACACTCACTCACACATTGGTAACGACACACACTCACTCACACATTGGTAACGACACTCACTCACTCACACATTGGTAACGACACACACTCACACATTGGTAACGACACTCACTCACACACACATTGGTAACGACACTCACACACACACACATTGGTAACGACACTCACTCACACATTGGTAACGACACTCACTCACTCACACATTGGTAACGACAATCACACACACATTGGTAACGACACTCACTCACACATTGGTAACGACACTCACTCACCCACACATTGGTAACGACACTCACTCACACATTGGTAACGACACACACTCACTCACACATTGGTAACGACACTCACTCACTCACACATTGGTAACGACACACACTCACACATTGGTAACGACACTCACTCACTCACACATTGGTAACGACACTCACTCAGACATTGGTAACGACACTCACTCACTCACACATTGGTAACGACACTCACACACACATTGGTAACGACACTCACTCACACATTGGTAACGACACTCACTCACACATTGGTAACGACACTCACTCAGACATTGGTAACGACACTCACTCACTCACACATTGGTAACGACACTCACTCACACATTGGTAACGACACTCACTCACACACACATTGGTAACGACACTCACACACACATTGGTAACGACACTCACTCACACATTGGTAACGACACTCACACACACATTGGTAACGACACTCACACACACATTGGTAACGACACTCACTCACACATTGGTAACGACACTCACTCACTCACACATTGGTAACGACACACACTCACACATTGGTAACGACACTCACTCACACACACATTGGTAACAACACTCACTCACACATTGGTAACGACACTCACTCACACACACATTGGTAACGACACTCACACACACATTGGTAACGACACTCACACACACATTGGTAACGACACTCACTCACACACACATTGGTAACGACACTCACTCACACATTGGTAACGACACTCACTCACTCACACATTGGTAACGACACTCACTCACACACATTGGTAACGACACTCACTCAGACATTGGTAACGACACTCACTCACTCACACATTGGTAACGACACTCACTCACACATTGGTAACGACACTCACTCACACACACATTGGTAACGACACTCACACACACATTGGTAACGACACTCACTCACACATTGGTAACGACACTCACACACACATTGGTAACGACACTCACACACACATTGGTAACGACACTCACTCACACATTGGTAACGACACTCACTCACTCACACATTGGTAACGACACTCACACACACATTGGTAACGACACTCACTCACACACACATTGGTAACAACACTCACTCACACATTGGTAACGACACTCACTCACACACACATTGGTAACGACACTCACACACACATTGGTAACGACACTCACTCACTCACACATTGGTAACGACACTCACACACACACACATTGGTAACGACACTCACTCACACATTGGTAACGACACTCACTCACACATTGGTAACGACACTCACTCACACACACATTGGTAACGACACTCACTCACTCACACATTGGTATCGACACTCACTCACTCACACATTGGTAACGACACTCACTCACACATTGGTAACGACACTCACTCACTCACACATTGGTAACGACACTCACTCACTCACACATTGGTAACGACACTCACTCACACATTGGTAACGACACTCACTCACACATTGGTAACGACACTCACTCACACATTGGTAACGACACTCACTCACACATTGGTAACGACACTCACTCACACATTGGTATCGACACTCACTCACTCACACATTGGTAACGACACTCACACACACATTGGTAACGACACTCACACACACATTGGTAACGACACTCACTCACACATTGGTATCGACACTCACTCACTCACACATTGGTAACGACACTCACTCACACATTGGTAACGACACTCACTCACCCACACATTGGTAACGACACTCACTCACTCACACATTGGTAACGACACTCACTCACACATTGGTAACGACACTCACTCACACATTGGTAACGACACACACTCACTCACACATTGGTAACGACACTCACTCACTCACACATTGGTAACGACACACACTCACACATTGGTAACGACACTCACTCACACATTGGTAACGACACTCACTCACACATTGGTAACGACACTCACTCACACATTGGTAACGACACTCACACACACATTGGTAACGACACTCACTCACTCACACATTGGTAACGACACTCACTCACTCACACATTGGTAACGACACACACTCACACATTGGTAACGACACTCACTCACACACACATTGGTAACGACACTCACTCACTCACACATTGGTAATGACACTCACTCACACACACATTGGTAACGACACTCACACACACATTGGTAACGACACTCACACACACATTGGTAACGACACTCACTCACACACACATTGGTAACGACACTCACTCACACATTGGTAACGACACACACACACACATTGGTAACGACACACACTCACTCACACATTGGTAACGACACTCACACACACATTGGTAACGACACTCACTCACTCACACATTGGTAACGACACTCACACACACATTGGTAACGACACACACACACACATTGGTAACGACACTCACTCACTCACACATTGGTAACGACACTCACACACACATTGGTAACGACACTCACTCACACACACATTGGTAACGACACTCACTCACACATTGGTAACGACACTCACACACACATTGGCAACGACACTCACTCACACATTGGTAACGACACTCACTCACACATTGGTAACGACACTCACTCACACATTGGTAACGACACTCACTCACACATTGGCAACGACACTCACTCACACATTGGTAACGACACTCACACACACATTGGTAACGACACTCACACACACATTGGTAACGACAATCACACACACATTGGTAACGACAATCACACACACATTGGTAACGACACTCACTCACACACACATTGGCAACGACACTCACTCACACATTGGTAACGACAATCACACACACATTGGTAACGACACTCACACACACACACATTGGTAACGACACTCACTCACACACACATTGGTAACGACACTCACTCACACACACATTGGTAACGACAATCACTCACACATTGGTAACGACACTCACTCACACACACATTGGTAACGACAATCACTCACACATTGGTAATGACACTCACTCACACACACATTGGTAATGACACTCACTCACACATTGGTAACGACACTCACTCACACATTGGTAACGACACTCACACACACATTGGTAACGACACACACACACATTGGTAACGACAATCACACACACATTGGTAACGACACACACACACATTGGTAACGACACTCACACACACACACATTGGTAATGACACTCACTCACACATTGGTAACGACACTCACTCACACACACATTGGTAATGACACTCACTCACACATTGGTAACGACACACACTCACACACACATTGGTAATGACACTCACTCACACATTGGTAACGACACTCACTCACACATTGGTAACGACACACACTCACTCACACATTGGTAACGACACTCACACACACATTGGTAATGACACTCACTCACACATTGGTAACGACACTCACTCACACATTGGTAACGACACTCACACACACACACATTGGTAACGACACTCACACACACACACATTGGTAACGACACTCACACACACACACATTGGTAACGACACTCACTCACACACACATTGGTAATGACACTCACTCACACATTGGTAACGACACACACTCACACACACATTGGTAATGACACTCACTCACACATTGGTAACGACACTCACTCACACATTGGTAACGACACACACTCACACACACATTGGTAATGACACTCACTCACACATTGGTAACGACACTCACTCACACATTGGTAACGACACTCACACACACATTGGTAACGACACACACACACATTGGTAACGACAATCACACACACATTGGTAACGACACACACACACATTGGTAACGACACTCACACACACACACATTGGTAATGACACTCACTCACACATTGGTAACGACACTCACTCACACACACATTGGTAATGACACTCACTCACACATTGGTAACGACACACACTCACACACACATTGGTAATGACACTCACTCACACATTGGTAACGACACTCACTCACACATTGGTAACGACACACACTCACTCACACATTGGTAACGACACTCACACACACATTGGTAATGACACTCACTCACACATTGGTAACGACACTCACTCACACATTGGTAACGACACACACACACATTGGTAACGACAATCACACACACATTGGTAACGACACACACACACATTGGTAACGACACTCACACACACACACATTGGTAATGACACTCACTCACACATTGGTAATGACACTCACTCACACACACATTGGTAATGACACTCACTCACACATTGGTAACGACACTCACTCACACATTGGTAACGACACTCACACACACATTGGTAACGACACACACACACATTGGTAACGACAATCACACACACATTGGTAACGACACTCACTCACTCACACATTGGTAACGACACTCACACACACATTGGTAACGACACTCACACACACATTGGTAACGACAATCACACACACATTGGTAACGACACTCACTCACTCACACATTGGTAACGACACACACACACATTGGTAACGACAATCACACACACATTTGTAACGACACTCACTCACACATTGGTAACGACACTCACACACACATTGGTAACGACAATCACACACACATTGGTAACGACACTCACTCACTCACACATTGGTAACGACAATCACACACACATTGGTAACGACACTCACTCACCCACACATTGGTAACGACACTCACTCACACACACATTGGTAATGACACACACACATTGGTAACGACACTCACACACACATTGGTAACGACAATCACTCACACACACATTGGTAACGACACTCACACTCACATTGGTAACGACACTCACTCACACATTGGTAACGACACTCACACACACATTGGTAACGACACTCACTCACTCATACATTGGTAACGACACTCACTCACTCACACATTGGTAACGACACTCACACTCACATTGGTAACAACACTCACTCACACATTGGTAATGACACTCACTCACACATTGGTAACGACAATCACTCACACACACATTGGTAACGACACTCACTCACACATTGGTAACGACACTCACACACACATTGGTAACGACACTCACTCACTCATACATTGGTAACGACACTCACTCACTCACACATTGGTAACGACACTCACACTCACATTGGTAACGACACTCACTCACACATTGGTAATGACACTCACTCACACATTGGTAATGACACTCACTCACACACACATTGGTAACGACACTCACACACACATTGGTAATGACACTCACTCACACACACATTGGTAACGACACTCACACACACATTGGTAATGACACTCACTCACTCATACATGAACTGTACGGTACCAGATTAGAGTTGATTACTGTGCGTGTTCTGATATTTTTGTGTATTAGACTTAACTGCAACATTCCAGCAAACCTGGGCATTGGAATGCCAATGTTGGCGAGCAACTTCATCCGACGTGACATCACCGTACACTTACAGAGCGAGAATGGCGTTCTGGGTTTGGTAAGAACTGCAGTGGCAGCGGGGAGAATGGGGGTCACAGTGTGAGCTTTGTGTTTCAAATACTAACCTGACTGGGCAGACTGGTCGGAGGATGTAAATCAAAGCCACTGTGTGACTGTCAGGAAATATTATGGGATGTGGAGATTGCTGGCATGGTCGCTATTTCCCAGCTCCTCAACGTGGCAGTGATGACAGAGTGACTGGCTGCCATTTCGCAGGATGGGTAAGGGTTCACCACATTGCTGTGTGACGACTCACAAGTCGGCGAAACAGGCTCCGAACAACTCAGCGTAAGGGTAAGTAGGCCTAGGCAATATGTGACAATCCATCCCATAAAATAATCAAGTAAAGCAAAAATACCGCAGGTGCTGCAAACCTGAAACAAAAACAGTGCTGGAAATGCTGCAGATGGTGGAGAGTGATGCGATGATCCCAGTTCACGCTGACTCTCCAGTCAGTTTCTGGCCCAGCAATGCTGCCAGACTTGTTGAGTTTTTCAACACTTTATTTTTAAATAAATTTAGAGTACCCACTTAATTTTTTCCAATTAAGGGGCAATTTAGCATGGCCAATCCACCTACCCGACACACCTTTTGGGCTGTGGGGGCGAAACCCACGCAGACACGGGGAGAATGTGCAAACTCCACACGGACAGTGACCCAGAGCCGGGATCGAACCTGGGACCTCGGCGCCGTGAGGCAGCTGTGCTAACCACTGCGCCACCGTGCTGCTCTTTGACTATTTGTTAATGGTAAAAGAGAGCTTGTCCCTGGACTGCTCCATGTGCAATTCAATTCGACCTTTCAGTTAACCACTCGGGTTTATTCAGTCAGATTCTGTTTGGAAATCTCCCCTGCGGTTGAGCAGATTGGTGCAGGGGCCACTGTTCTCTCATTGTCCGCCCAGTGTCCGTGCTGTCTGGGAATGCTCTATTCCCACCAGGACACGAATGGCGGCATTCCCTCCTGTTCGAGTCCTCGATGTCTACAGCATGGAAACAGGCCCTTCGGCCCAGCCTGTCCATGCCGCCCAGCTTCTATCACTAAGGGATGAGGCTGGGATTTGTGCACCCTCTCGGCACAACCATCCCTCCTGTTGCGGGAATCCCAAAGGAAGCTCACGATTCCCACACCGGGAACCCCAATCCAGAAACCGGAGTTCCGGCGGTCATGGGAGTGAAGGAAGACGTCCATCCTATCAGCTCCCCCCTCTCCCACTCCCTCCTCCTACTCACCCCGCTCCCTCTCCCCCCGCTCCCTCTCCCCCCGCTCCCTCTCCCACTCCCTCCTCCCACTCCCTCCGCTCCCTCTCCCCCCGCTCCCTCTCCCCCCGCTCCCTCTCCCACTCCCTCCTCCCTCTCCCCCCGCTCCCTCTCCCCCCGCTCCCTCTCCCCCCGCTCCCTCTCCCGCTCCCTCCTCCCCCCCCGCTCCCTATCCCCCTGCTCCCTCTCCCCCTGCTCCCTCTCCCCCCGCTCCTTCTCTCCCCCCTCCCTCTCCCCCCCGCTCCCTCTCCCCCCCGCTCCCTCTCCCCCCCGCTCCCTCTCCCCCCGCTCCCCCTCCCCCGCTCCCTCCTCCCCCCGCTCCCTCATCCCACTCCCCCCGCTCCCTCTCCCCCCGCTCCCTCTCCCCCCGCTCCCTCTCCCCCCGCTCCCTCTCCCCCCGCTCCCTCTCCCGCTCCCTCCTCCCCCCCCGCTCCCTATCCCCCTGCTCCCTCTCCCCCTGCTCCCTCTCCCCCCGCTCCTTCTCTCCCCCCTCCCTCTCCCCCCCGCTCCCTCTCCCCCCCGCTCCCTCTCCCCCCGCTCCCTCTCCCCCCGCTCCCCCTCCCCCGCTCCCTCTCCCCCCGCTCCCCCTCCCCCGCTCCCTCCTCCCCCCGCTCCCTCATCCCACTCCCCCCGCTCCCTCTCCCCCCGCTCCCTCTCCCCCCGCTCCCTCTCCCCCCGCTCCCTCTCCCCCCGCTCCCTCTCCCGCTCCCTCCTCCCCCCCCGCTCCCTATCCCCCTACTCCCTCTCCCCCTGCTCCCTCTCCCCCCGCTCCTTCTCTCCCCCCTCCCTCTCCCCCCCGCTCCCTCTCCCCCCGCTCCCTCTCCCCCCGCTCCCTCTCCCCCCGCTCCCCCTCCCCCCGCTCCCTCTCCCCCCGCTCCCTCCTCCCCCAACCTGCTTCCTCTCCCCCCGCTCCCTCTCCCCCCGCTCCTTCTCCCCCGCTCCCTCCTCCCCCCGCTCCCTCTCCCCCGCTCCCTCCTCCCCCAGCCTGCTCCCTCTCCCCCTGCTTCCTATCCCCCCGCTCGCTCTCCCCCCGCTCCCTCTCCCCCCGCTCCCTCTCCCCCCCGCTCCCTCCCCCACCCTGCTTCCTCTCCCCCCGCACCCTCTCCCCCCGCTCCCTCTCCCCCCGCTCCCTCTCCCCCGCTCCCTCTCCCCCCGCTCCCTCCTCCCCCACCCCGCTCCCTCCTCCCCCACCCCGCTCCCTTCTCCCCCACCCCGCTCCCTCTCCCCCCCGCTCCCTCTCCCCCCCGCTCCCTCTCCCCCCCGCTCCCTCTCCCCCCGCTCCCTCTCCCCCCGCTCCCTCTCCCCCCGCTCCCTCTCCCCCGCTCCCTCTCCCCCCGCTCCCTCTCCCCCCGCTCCCTCTCCCCCCGCTTCCTCTCCCCCCGCTCCCTCTCCCCCCGCTCCCTCTCCTCTCCCCCGCTCCCTCTCCTCTCCCCCGCTCCCTCTCCTCTCCCCCGCTCCCTCTCCTCTCCCCCGCTCCCTCTCCTCTCCCCTGCTCCCTCTCCTCTCCCCCGCTCCCTCTCCTCTCCCCCGCTCCCTCTCCTCTCCCCCGCTCCCTCTCCTCTCCCCCGCTCCCTCTCCTCTCCCCCGCTCCCTCTCCCCCGCTCCCTCTCCCCCCGCTCCCTCTCCCCCCGCTCCCTCTCCCCCCGCTCCCTCTCCCCCCGCTCCCTCTCCCCCCGCTCCCTCTCCCCCCGCTCCCTCCCCCCCCGCTCCCACTCCCCCCCTCCCTCTCTCCCCGCTCCCTCTCCCCTGCTCCCTCTACCCCAGCTCCCTCTATCCCCGCTCCCTCTACCCCCGCTTCCTCTCCGCCCTCCCCCCCCTGCTCCCTCTCCCCCAGCTCCCTCTCCCCTCTGTCCTCCCCCCGCTCCCTCTCCCCCCGCTCCCTCTCGCCCCGCTCCCTCTCCCCCCGCTCCCTCTCCCCCCGCTCCCTCTCACCCCCGCTCCCTTTCCCACTCCCCCCGCTCCCTCTCTCCCCGCTCCCTCTCCCACTCCCCCCCCCACTCCCCCCCCTCCCTCTCCCCCGCTCCCTCTCCCCCGCTCCCTCTCCCCGCTCCCTCTACCCCGCTCCCTCTCCCCCGCTCCCTCTCCCCCACTCCCTCTACCCCGCTCCCTCTACCCCGCTCCCTCTCCCCCGCTCCCTCTCCCCGCTCCCTCTCCCCCGCTCCCTCTCCCCCGCTCCCTCTACCCCGCTCCCTCTACCCCGCTCCCTCTACCCGCTCCCTCTACCCCGCTCCCTCTCCCCCGCTCCCTCTCCCCCGCTCCCTCTCCTCTCCCCCGCTCCCTCTCCTCTCCCCCGCTCCCTCTCCTCTCCCCCGCTCCCTCTCCTCTCCCCCGCTCCCTCTCCTCTCCCCCGCTCCCTCTCCTCTCCCCCGCTCCCTCTCCTCTCCCCCGCTCCCGCTCCTCTCCCCCGCTCCCTCTCCTCTCCCCCCGCTCCCTCTCCTCTCCCCCGCTCCCTCTCCTCTCCCCCGCTCCCTCTCCTCTCCCCCGCTCCCACTCCTCTCCCCCGCTCCCTCTCCTTTCCCCCGCTCCCTCTCCTCTCCCCCGCTCCCTCTCCTCTCCCCCGCTCCCTCTCCCCCGCTCCCCGCTCCCACTCCTCTCCCCGCTCCCTCTCCCCCGCTCCCTCTCTCCCGCTCCCTCTCTCCCGCTCCCTCTCTCCCGCTCCCTCTCTCCTGCTCCCTCTCTCCCGCTCCCTCTCTCCCGCTCCCTCTCCCCCGCTCCCTCCTCCCCCGCTCCCTCTCCCCCACCCTGCTTCCTCTCGCCCCGCTCCCTCTCCCACTCCCCCCCCTCCCTCTCTCCCCGCTCCCTCTCCCCCGCTCCCTCTCCCCCGCTCCCTCTCCCCCGCTCCCTCTCCCCCGCTCCCTCTCCCCCGCTCCCTCTCCCCCGCTCCCTCTCCCCCGCTCCCTCTCCCCCGCTCCCTCTCCCCCGCTCCCTCTCCCCCGCTCCCTCTCCCCCGCTCCCTCTCCCCCGCTCCCTCTCCCCCGCTCCCTCTCCCCCGCTCCCTCTCCCCCGCTCCCTCTCCCCGCTCCCTCTCCCCCGCTCCCTCTCCCCCGCTCCCTCTCTCCCGCTCCCTCACCCCCGCTCCCTCTCCCCCGCTCCCTCTCCCCCGCTCCCTCTCCCCCGCTCCCTCCTCCCCCACCCTGCTTCCTCTCCCCCCGCTCCCTCTCCCCCCCGCTCCCTCCTCCCCCACCCTGCTCCCTCTCCCCCCGCTCCCTCTCCCCCGCTCCCTCTCCCCCCGCTCCCTCTCCCCCCGCTCCCTCTCCCCCCGCTCCCTCTCCCCCCGCTCCCTCCTCCCCCACCCTGCTTCCTCTCCCCCGCTCCCTCTCCCCCGCTCCCTCTCCCCCCGCTCCCTCCTCCCCCACCCCGCTCCCTCTCCCCCCGCTCCCTCTCCCCCCGCTCCCTCTCCCCCCGCTCACTCTCCCCCCGCTCCCTCTCCCCCGCTCCCTCTCCCCCCCGCTCCCTCTCCCCCCGCTCCCTCTCCCCCGCTCCCTCTCCCCCGCTCCCTCTCCCCCCGCTCCCTCTCCCCCCGCTCCCTCTCCCCCCGCTCCCTCTCCCCCCGCTCCCTCTCCCCCCGCTCCCTCTCCCCCCGCTCCCTCCCCCCCCGCTCCCACTCCCCCCCTCCCTCTCTCCCCGCTCCCTCTCCCCTGCTCCCTCTACCCCAGCTCCCTCTACCCCCGCTCCCTCTACCCCCGCTTCCTCTCCGCCCTCCCCCCCCTGCTCCCTCTCCCCCTGCTCCCTCTCCCCCAGCTCCCTCTCCCCTCGGTCCTCCCCCCGCTCCCTCTCCCCCCGCTCCCTCTCCCCCCGCTCCCTCTCCCCCCGCTCCCTCTCCCCCCGCTCCCTCTCACCCCCGCTCCCTTTCCCACTCCCCCCGCTCCCTCTCTCCCCGCTCCCTCTCCCACTCCCCCCCCCCACTCCCCCCCTCCCTCTCCCCCGCTCCCTCTCCCCGCTCCCTCTCCCCGCTCCCTCTACCGCGCTCCCTCTCCCCCGCTCCCTCTACCCCGCTCCCTCTACCCCGCTCCCTCTCCCCGCTCCCTCTCCCCCGCTCCCTCTCCCCCGCTCCCTCTACCCCGCTCCCTCTACCCCGCTCCCTCTACCCCGCTCCCTCTACCCCGCTCCCTCTCCCCCGCTCCCTCTCCCCCGCTCCCTCTCCCCCGCTCCCTCTCCTCTCCCCCGCTCCCTCTCCTCTCCCCCGCTCCCTCTCCTCTTCCCCGCTCCCTCTCCTCTCCCCCGCTCCCTCTCCTCTCCCCCGCTCCCTCTCCTCTCCCCCGCTCCCTCTCCCCCGCTCCCTCTCCTCTCCCCGCTCCCTCTCCCCCGCTCCCTCTCCCCCCGCTCCCCCTCCCCCCGCTCCATCTCCCCCCGCTCCCTCCTCCCCCAACCTGCTTCCTCTCCCCCCGCTCCCTCTCCCCCCGCTCCCTCTCCCCCGCTCCCTCCTCCCCCCGCTCCCTCTCCCCCGCTCCCTCCTCCCCCAGCCTGCTCCCTCTCCCCCTGCTTCCTATCCCCCCGCTCGCTCTCCCCCCGCTCCCTCTCCCCCCGCTCCCTCTCCCCCCCGCTCCCTCCCCCACCCTGCTTCCTCTCCCCCCGCACCCTCTCCCCCGCTCCCTCTCCCCCCGCTCCCTCTCCCCCGCTCCCTCTCCCCCCGCTCCCTCCTCCCCCACCCCGCTCCCTCCTCCCCCACCCCGCTCCCTTCTCCCCCACCCCGCTCCCTCTCCCCCCCCGCTCCCTCTCCCCCCCGCTCCGTCTTCTCCCCCCCGCTCCCTCTCCCCCCGCTCCCTCTCCCCCCTCTCCCTCTCCCCCCCGCTCCCTCTCCCCCGCTCCCTCTCCCCCCGCTCCCTCTCCCCCCGCTCCCTCTCCCCCCGCTCCCTCTCCCCCCGCTCCCTCTCCCTCCGCTTCCTCTCCCCCCCGCTCCCTCTCCCCCCGCTCCCTCTCCTCTCCCCCGCTCCCTCTCCTCTCCCCCGCTCCCTCTCCACTCCCCCGCTCCCTCTCCTCTCCCCCGCTCCCTCTCCTCTCCCCTGCTCCCTCTCCTCTCCCCCGCTCCCTCTCCTCTCCCCCGCTCCCTCTCCTCTCCCCCGCTCCCTCTCCTCTCCCCCGCTCCCTCTCCTCTCCCCCGCTCCCTCTCCTCTCCCCCGCTCCCTCTCCCCCCGCTCCCTCTCCCCCCGCTCCCTCTCCCCCCGCTCCCTCTCCCCCCGCTCCCTCTCCCCCCGCTCCCTCTCCCCCCGCTCCCTCTCCCCCCGCTCCCTCTCCCCCCGCTCCCTCTCCCCCCGCTCCCTCCTCCCCCACCCTGCTTCCTCTCCCCCCGCTCCCTCTCCCCCGCTCCCTCTCCCCCCGCTCCCTCCTCCCCCACCCCGCTCCCTCTCCCCCCGCTCCCTCTCCCCCCGCTCCCTCTCCCCCCGCTCACTCTCCCCCCGCTCCCTCTCCCCCGCTCCCTCTCCCCCCGCTCCCTCTCCCCCCGCTCCCTCTCCCCCGCTCCCTCTCCCCCCGCTCCCTCTCCCCCCGCTCCCTCTCCCCCCGCTCCCTCTCCCCCCGCTCCCTCTCCCCCCGCTCCCTCTCCCCCCGCTCCCTCCCCCCCCGCTCCCACTCCCCCCCCTCCCTCTCTCCCCGCTCCCTCTCCCCTGCTCCCTCTACCCCAGCTCCCTCTACCCCCGCTCCCTCTACCCCCGCTTCCTCTCCGCCCTCCCCCCCCTGCTCCCTCTCCCCCTGCTCCCTCTCCCCCAGCTCCCTCTCCCCTCGGTCCTCCCCCCGCTCCCTCTCCCCCCGCTCCCTCTCCCCCCGCTCCCTCTCCCCCCGCTCCCTCTCCCCCCGCTCCCTCTCACCCCCGCTCCCTTTCCCACTCCCCCCGCTCCCTCTCTCCCCGCTCCCTCTCCCACTCCCCCCCCCACTCCCCCCCTCCCTCTCCCCCGCTCCCTCTCCCCCGCTCCCTCTCCCCGCTCCCTCTACCCCGCTCCCTCTCCCCCGCTCCCTCTACCCCGCTCCCTCTACCCCGCTCCCTCTCCCCGCTCCCTCTCCCCCGCTCCCTCTCCCCCGCTCCCTCTACCCCGCTCCCTCTACCCCGCTCCCTCTACCCCGCTCCCTCTACCCCGCTCCCTCTCCCCCGCTCCCTCTCCCCCGCTCCCTCTCCTCTCCCCCGCTCCCTCTCCTCTCCCCCGCTCCCTCTCCTCTTCCCCGCTCCCTCTCCTCTCCACCGCTCCCTCTCCTCTCCCCCGCTCCCTCTCCTCTCCCCCGCTCCCTCTCCCCCGCTCCCTCTCCTCTCCCCGCTCCCTCTCCCCCGCTCCCTCTCCCCCCGCTCCCCCTCCCCCCGCTCCCTCTCCCCCCGCTCCCTCCTCCCCCAACCTGCTTCCTCTCCCCCCGCTCCCTCTCCCCCCGCTCCCTCTCCCCCGCTCCCTCCTCCCCCCGCTCCCTCTCCCCCGCTCCCTCCTCCCCCAGCCTGCTCCCTCTCCCCCTGCTTCCTATCCCCCCGCTCGCTCTCCCCCCGCTCCCTCTCCCCCCGCTCCCTCTCCCCCCCGCTCCCTCCCCCACCCTGCTTCCTCTCCCCCCGCACCCTCTCCCCCGCTCCCTCTCCCCCCGCTCCCTCTCCCCCGCTCCCTCTCCCCCCGCTCCCTCCTCCCCCACCCCGCTCCCTCCTCCCCCACCCCGCTCCCTTCTCCCCCACCCCGCTCCCTCTCCCCCCCCGCTCCCTCTCCCCCCGCTCCCTCTCCCCCGCTCCCTCTCCCCCCGCTCCCTCTCCCCCCGCTCCCTCTCCCCCCGCTCCCTCTCCCCCCGCTCCCTCTCCCTCCGCTTCCTCTCCCCCCGCTCCCTCTCCCCCCGCTCCCTCTCCTCTCCCCCGCTCCCTCTCCTCTCCCCCGCTCCCTCTCCTCTCCCCCGCTCCCTCTCCTCTCCCCCGCTCCCTCTCCTCTCCCCTGCTCCCTCTCCTCTCCCCCGCTCCCTCTCCTCTCCCCCGCTCCCTCTCCTCTCCCCCGCTCCCTCTCCTCTCCCCCGCTCCCTCTCCTCTCCCCCGCTCCCTCTCCTCTCCCCCGCTCCCTCTCCCCCCGCTCCCTCTCCACCCGCTCCCTCTCCCCCCGCTCCCTCTCCCCCCGCTCCCTCTCCCCCCGCTCCTTCTCCCCCCGCTCCCTCTCCCCCCGCTCCCTCCCCCCCCGCTCCCACTCCCCCCCTCCCTCTCTCCCCGCTCCCTCTCCCCTGCTCCCTCTACCCCAGCTCCCTCTACCCCCGCTCCCTCTACCCCCGCTTCCTCTCCGCCCTCCCCCCCCTGCTCCCTCTCCCCCAGCTCCCTCTCCCCTCGGTCCTCCCCCCGCTCCCTCTCCCCCCGCTCCCTCTCCCCCCGCTCCCTCTCACCCCCGCTCCCTTTCCCACTCCCCCCGCTCCCTCTCTCCCCGCTCCCTCTCCCACTCCCCCCCCCACTCCCCCCCCTCCCTCTCCCCCGCTCCCTCTCCCCCGCTCCCACTCCCGCTCCCTCTACCCCGGTCCCTCTCCCCCGCTCCCTCTCCCCCACTCCCTCTACCCCGCTCCCTCTACCCCGCTCCCTCTCCCCCGCTCCCTCTCCCCGCTCCCTCTCCCCCGCTCCCTCTACCCCGCTTCCTCTCCCCCGCTCCCTCTCCCCGCTCCCTCTCCCCCGCTCCCTCTCCCCCGCTCCCTCTCTCCCGCTCCCTCACCCCCGCTCCCTCTCCCCCGCTCCCTCTCCCCCGCTCCCTCTCCCCCGCTCCCTCCTCCCCCACCCTGCTTCCTCTCCCCCCGCTCCCTCTCCCCCCCGCTCCCTCCTCCCCCACCCTGCTCCCTCTCCCCCCGCTCCCTCTCCCCCGCTCCCTCTCCCCCCGCTCCCTCTCCCCCCGCTCCCTCTCCCCCCGCTCCCTCTCCCCCCGCTCCCTCCTCCCCCACCCTGCTTCCTCTCCCCCGCTCCCTCTCCCCCGCTCCCTCTCCCCCCGCTCCCTCCTCCCCCACCCCGCTCCCTCTCCCCCCGCTCCCTCTCCCCCCGCTCCCTCTCCCCCCGCTCACTCTCCCCCCGCTCCCTCTCCCCCGCTCCCTCTCCCCCCGCTCCCTCTCCCCCCGCTCCCTCTCCCCCGCTCCCTCTCCCCCGCTCCCTCTCCCCCCGCTCCCTCTCCCCCCGCTCCCTCTCCCCCCGCTCCCTCTCCCCCCGCTCCCTCTCCCCCCGCTCCCTCTCCCCCCGCTCCCTCCCCCCCCGCTCCCACTCCCCCCCTCCCTCTCTCCCCGCTCCCTCTCCCCTGCTCCCTCTACCCCAGCTCCCTCTACCCCCGCTCCCTCTACCCCCGCTTCCTCTCCGCCCTCCCCCCCCTGCTCCCTCTCCCCCTGCTCCCTCTCCCCCAGCTCCCTCTCCCCTCGGTCCTCCCCCCGCTCCCTCTCCCCCCGCTCCCTCTCCCCCCGCTCCCTCTCCCCCCGCTCCCTCTCCCCCCGCTCCCTCTCACCCCCGCTCCCTTTCCCACTCCCCCCGCTCCCTCTCTCCCCGCTCCCTCTCCCACTCCCCCCCCCACTCCCCCCCTCCCTCTCCCCCGCTCCCTCTCCCCGCTCCCTCTCCCCGCTCCCTCTACCGCGCTCCCTCTCCCCCGCTCCCTCTACCCCGCTCCCTCTACCCCGCTCCCTCTCCCCGCTCCCTCTCCCCCGCTCCCTCTCCCCCGCTCCCTCTACCCCGCTCCCTCTACCCCGCTCCCTCTACCCCGCTCCCTCTACCCCGCTCCCTCTCCCCCGCTCCCTCTCCCCCGCTCCCTCTCCCCCGCTCCCTCTCCTCTCCCCCGCTCCCTCTCCTCTCCCCCGCTCCCTCTCCTCTTCCCCGCTCCCTCTCCTCTCCCCCGCTCCCTCTCCTCTCCCCCGCTCCCTCTCCTCTCCCCCGCTCCCTCTCCCCCGCTCCCTCTCCTCTCCCCGCTCCCTCTCCCCCGCTCCCTCTCCCCCCGCTCCCCCTCCCCCCGCTCCATCTCCCCCCGCTCCCTCCTCCCCCAACCTGCTTCCTCTCCCCCCGCTCCCTCTCCCCCCGCTCCCTCTCCCCCGCTCCCTCCTCCCCCCGCTCCCTCTCCCCCGCTCCCTCCTCCCCCAGCCTGCTCCCTCTCCCCCTGCTTCCTATCCCCCCGCTCGCTCTCCCCCCGCTCCCTCTCCCCCCGCTCCCTCTCCCCCCCGCTCCCTCCCCCACCCTGCTTCCTCTCCCCCCGCACCCTCTCCCCCGCTCCCTCTCCCCCCGCTCCCTCTCCCCCGCTCCCTCTCCCCCCGCTCCCTCCTCCCCCACCCCGCTCCCTCCTCCCCCACCCCGCTCCCTTCTCCCCCACCCCGCTCCCTCTCCCCCCCCGCTCCCTCTCCCCCCCGCTCCGTCTTCTCCCCCCCGCTCCCTCTCCCCCCGCTCCCTCTCCCCCCTCTCCCTCTCCCCCCGCTCCCTCTCCCCCGCTCCCTCTCCCCCCGCTCCCTCTCCCCCCGCTCCCTCTCCCCCCGCTCCCTCTCCCCCCGCTCCCTCTCCCTCCGCTTCCTCTCCCCCCGCTCCCTCTCCCCCCGCTCCCTCTCCTCTCCCCCGCTCCCTCTCCTCTCCCCCGCTCCCTCTCCACTCCCCCGCTCCCTCTCCTCTCCCCCGCTCCCTCTCCTCTCCCCTGCTCCCTCTCCTCTCCCCCGCTCCCTCTCCTCTCCCCCGCTCCCTCTCCTCTCCCCCGCTCCCTCTCCTCTCCCCCGCTCCCTCTCCTCTCCCCCGCTCCCTCTCCTCTCCCCCGCTCCCTCTCCCCCCGCTCCCTCTCCCCCCGCTCCCTCTCCCCCCGCTCCCTCTCCCCCCGCTCCCTCTCCCCCCGCTCCCTCTCCCCCCGCTCCCTCTCCCCCCGCTCCCTCTCCCCCCGCTCCCTCTCCCCCCGCTCCCTCCTCCCCCACCCTGCTTCCTCTCCCCCCGCTCCCTCTCCCCCGCTCCCTCTCCCCCCGCTCCCTCCTCCCCCACCCCGCTCCCTCTCCCCCCGCTCCCTCTCCCCCCGCTCCCTCTCCCCCCGCTCACTCTCCCCCCGCTCCCTCTCCCCCGCTCCCTCTCCCCCCGCTCCCTCTCCCCCCGCTCCCTCTCCCCCGCTCCCTCTCCCCCCGCTCCCTCTCCCCCCGCTCCCTCTCCCCCCGCTCCCTCTCCCCCCGCTCCCTCTCCCCCCGCTCCCTCTCCCCCCGCTCCCTCTCCCCCCGCTCCCTCCCCCCCCGCTCCCACTCCCCCCCTCCCTCTCTCCCCGCTCCCTCTCCCCTGCTCCCTCTACCCCAGCTCCCTCTACCCCCGCTCCCTCTACCCCCGCTTCCTCTCCGCCCTCCCCCCCCTGCTCCCTCTCCCCCTGCTCCCTCTCCCCCAGCTCCCTCTCCCCTCGGTCCTCCCCCCGCTCCCTCTCCCCCCGCTCCCTCTCCCCCCGCTCCCTCTCCCCCCGCTCCCTCTCCCCCCGCTCCCTCTCACCCCCGCTCCCTT
The DNA here is from genome assembly GCF_047496885.1 of Scyliorhinus torazame. NCBI lineage: Eukaryota > Metazoa > Chordata > Chondrichthyes > Carcharhiniformes > Scyliorhinidae > Scyliorhinus > Scyliorhinus torazame. Next base: position 56,656 of record NW_027308160.1, on the reverse strand, counting down.
TCCCACTCCCCCCGCTCCCTCTCTCCCCGCTCCCTCTCCCACTCCCCCCCCCACTCCCCCCCTCCCTCTCCCCCGCTCCCTCTCCCCCGCTCCCTCTCCCCGCTCCCTCTACCCCGCTCCCTCTCCCCCGCTCCCTCTACCCCGCTCCCTCTACCCCGCTCCCTCTCCCCGCTCCCTCTCCCCCGCTCCCTCTCCCCCGCTCCCTCTACCCCGCTCCCTCTACCCCGCTCCCTCTACCCCGCTCCCTCTACCCCGCTCCCTCTCCCCCGCTCCCTCTCCCCCGCTCCCTCTCCTCTCCCCCGCTCCCTCTCCTCTCCCCCGCTCCCTCTCCTCTTCCCCGCTCCCTCTCCTCTCCACCGCTCCCTCTCCTCTCCCCCGCTCCCTCTCCTCTCCCCCGCTCCCTCTCCCCCGCTCCCTCTCCTCTCCCCGCTCCCTCTCCCCCGCTCCCTCTCCCCCCGCTCCCCCTCCCCCCGCTCCCTCTCCCCCCGCTCCCTCCTCCCCCAACCTGCTTCCTCTCCCCCCGCTCCCTCTCCCCCCGCTCCCTCTCCCCCGCTCCCTCCTCCCCCCGCTCCCTCTCCCCCGCTCCCTCCTCCCCCAGCCTGCTCCCTCTCCCCCTGCTTCCTATCCCCCCGCTCCCTCTCCCCCCGCTCCCTCTCCCCCCCGCTCCCTCCCCCACCCTGCTTCCTCTCCCCCCGCACCCTCTCCCCCGCTCCCTCTCCCCCCGCTCCCTCTCCCCCGCTCCCTCTCCCCCCGCTCCCTCCTCCCCCACCCCGCTCCCTCCTCCCCCACCCCGCTCCCTTCTCCCCCACCCCGCTCCCTCTCCCCCCCCGCTCCCTCTCCACCCCGCTCCGTCTTCTCCCCCCCGCTCCCTCTCCCCCCGCTCCCTCTCCCCCCACTCCCTCTCCCCCCGCTCCCTCTCCCCCGCTCCCTCTCCCCCCGCTCCCTCTCCCCCCGCTCCCTCTCCCCCCGCTCCCTCTCCCCCCGCTCCCTCTCCCTCCGCTTCCTCTCCCCCCGCTCCCTCTCCCCCCGCTCCCTCTCCTCTCCCCCGCTCCCTCTCCTCTCCCCCGCTCCCTCTCCTCTCCCCCGCTCCCTCTCCTCTCCCCCGCTCCCTCTCCTCTCCCCTGCTCCCTCTCCTCTCCCCCGCTCCCTCTCCTCTCCCCCGCTCCCTCTCCTCTCCCCCGCTCCCTCTCCTCTCCCCCGCTCCCTCTCCTCTCCCCCGCTCCCTCTCCTCTCCCCCGCTCCCTCTCCCCCCGCTCCCTCTCCACCCGCTCCCTCTCCCCCCGCTCCCTCTCCCCCCGCTCCCTCTCCCCCCGCTCCTTCTCCCCCCGCTCCCTCTCCCCCCGCTCCCTCCCCCCCCGCTCCCACTCCCCCCCTCCCTCTCTCCCCGCTCCCTCTCCCCTGCTCCCTCTACCCCAGCTCCCTCTACCCCCGCTCCCTCTACCCCCGCTTCCTCTCCGCCCTCCCCCCCCTGCTCCCTCTCCCCCAGCTCCCTCTCCCCTCGGTCCTCCCCCCGCTCCCTCTCCCCCCGCTCCCTCTCCCCCCGCTCCCTCTCACCCCCGCTCCCTTTCCCACTCCCCCCGCTCCCTCTCTCCCCGCTCCCTCTCCCACTCCCCCCCCCACTCCCCCCCCTCCCTCTCCCCCGCTCCCTCTCCCCCGCTCCCACTCCCGCTCCCTCTACCCCGGTCCCTCTCCCCCGCTCCCTCTCCCCCACTCCCTCTACCCCGCTCCCTCTACCCCGCTCCCTCTCCCCCGCTCCCTCTCCCCGCTCCCTCTCCCCCGCTCCCTCTACCCCGCTCCCTCTACCCCGCTCCCTCTACCCGCTCCCTCTACCCCGCTCCCTCTCCCCCGCTCCCTCTCCCCCGCTCCCTCTCCTCTCCCCCGCTCCCTCTCCTCTCCCGCGCTCCCTCTCCTCTCCCCCGCTCCCTCTCCTCTTCCCCGCTCCCTCTCCTCTCCCCCGCTCCCTCTCCTCTCCCCCGCTCCCTCTCCTCTCCCCCGCTCCCTCTCCTCTCCCCCGCTCCCTCTCCTCTCCCCCGCTCCCTCTCCTCTTCCCCGCTCCCTCTCCTCTCCCCCGCTCCCTCTCCTCTCCCCCGCTCCCTCTCCTCTCCCCCGCTCCCTCTCCTCTCCCCCGCTCCCTCTCCTCTCCCCCGCTCCCTCTCCTCTCCCCCGCTCCCTCTTCTCTCCCCCGCTCCCTCTCCTCTCCCCCGCTCCCTCTCCCCCGCTCCCCGCTCCCTCTCCTCTCCCCGCTCCCTCTCCCCCGCTCCCTCTCCCCCGCTCCCTCTCTCCCGCTCCCTCTCTCCCGCTCCCTCTCTCCCGCTCCCTCTCTCCTGCTCCCTCTCTCCCGCTCCCTCTCTCCCGCTCCCTCTCCCCCGCTCCCTCCTCCCCCGCTCCCTCTCCCCCACCCTGCTTCCTCTCGCTCCGCTCCCTCTCCCACTCTCCCCCTCCCTCTCTCCCCGCTCCCTCTCCCCCGCTCCCTCTCCCCCGCTCCCTCTCCCCCGCTCCCTCTCCCCCGCTCCCTCTCCCCCGCTCCCTCTCCCCCGCTCCCTCTCCCCCGCTCCCTCTCCCCCGCTCCCTCTCCCCCGCTCACTCTCCCCCGCTCCCTCTCCCCCGCTCCCTCTCCCCGCTCCCTCTCCCCCGCTCCCTCTCCCCCGCTCCCTCTCCCCCGCTCCCTCTCTCCCGCTCCCTCTCCCCCGCTCCCTCTCCCCCGCTCCTTCTCCCCCGCTCCCTCCTCCCCCACCCTGCTTCCTCTCCCCCCGCTCCGTCTCCCCCCCGCTCCCTCCTCCCCCACCCTGCTCCCTCTCCCCCCGCTCCCTCTCCCCCGCTCCCTCTCCCCCCGCTCCCTCTCCCCCCGCTCCCTCTCCCCCCGCTCCCTCTCCCCCCGCTCCCTCCTCCCCCACCCTGCTTCCTCTCCCCCCGCTCCCTCTCCCCCGCTCCCTCTCCCCCCGCTCCCTCCTCCCCCACCCCGCTCCCTCTCCCCCCGCTCCCTCTCCCCCCGCTCCCTCTCCCCCCGCTCCCTCTCCCCCCGCTCCCTCCTCCCCCACCCTGCTTCCTCTCCCCCCGCTCCCTCTCCCCCGCTCCCTCTCCCCCCGCTCCCTCCTCCCCCACCCCGCTCCCTCTCCCCCGCTCCCTCTCCCCCCGCTCCCTCTCCCCCCGCTCACTCTCCCCCCGCTCCCTCTCCCCCGCTCCCTCTCCCCCCGCTCCCTCTCCCCCCGCTCCCTCTCCCCCCGCTCCCTCTCCCCCCGCTCCCTCTTCCCCCGCTCCCTCTCCCCCCGCTCCCTCTCCCCCCGCTCCCTCTCCCCCCGCTCCCTCTCCCCCCGCTCCCTCTCCCCCCGCTCCCTCCCCCCCCGCTCCCACTCCCCCCCTCCCTCTCTCCCCGCTCCCTCTCCCCCAGCTCCCTCTACCCCCGCTCCCTCTACCCCCGCTTCCTCTCCGCCCTCCCCCCCCTGCTCCCTCTCCCCCTGCTCCCTCTCCCCCAGCTCCCTCTCCCCTCGGTCCTCCCCCCGCTCCCTCTCCCCCCGCTCCCTCTCCCGCCGCTCCCTCTCCCCCCGCTCCCTCTCACCCCCGCTCCCTTTCCCACTCCCCCCGCTCCCTCTCTCCCCGCTCCCTCTCCCACTCCCCCCCCCACTCCCCCCCTCCCTCTCCCCCGCTCCCTCTCCCCCGCTCCCTCTCCCCGCTCCCTCTACCCCGCTCCCTCTCCCCCGCTCCCTCTACCCCGCTCCCTCTACCCCGCTCCCTCTCCCCCGCTCCCTCTCCCCGCTCCCTCTCCCCCGCTCCCTCTCCCCCGCTCCCTCTACCCCGCTCCCTCTACCCCGCTCCCTCTACCCCGCTCCCTCTACCCCGCTCCCTCTCCCCCGCTCCCTCTCCCCCGCTCCCTCTCCCCCGCTCCCTCTCCTCTCCCCCGCTCCCTCTCCTCTCCCCCGCTCCCTCTCCTCTTCCCCGCTCCCTCTACTCTCCCCCGCTCCCTCTCCTCTCCCCGCTCCCTCTCCTCTCCCCCGCTCCCTCTCCTCTCCCCCGCTCCCTCTCCTCTCCCCCGCTCCCTCTCCTCTCCCCCGCTCCCTCTCCTCTCCCCCGCACCCTCTCCCCCGCTCCCTCTCCCCCGCTCCCTCTCCCCCGCTCCCTCTCCCCCGCTCCCTCTCCCCCGCTCCCTCTCCCCCGCTCCCTCTCCCCCGCTCCCTCTCCCCCGCTCCCTCTCCCCCGCTCCCTCTCCCCCGCTCCCTCTCTCCCGCTCCCTCTCTCCCGCTCCCTCTCCCCCGCTCCCTCTCCCCCGCTCCCTCTCCCCCGCTCCCTCTCCCCCGCTCCCTCTCCCCGCTCCCTCTCCTCTCCCCCGCTCCCTCGCCTCTCCCCTGCTCCCTCGCCTCTCCCCCGCTCCCTCCCCCCGCTCCCTCTCCCCCCTCCCTAGCCCCCCGCTCCCTCTCCCCCCTCCCGAGCCCCCCGCTCCCTCTCCCCCCTCCCTAGCCCCCGCTCCCTCTCCCCCCGCTCCCTCTCCCCCCACTTTCTCTCTCCCCTCTCTCTCTCCGCCCGCTCCCTCTTCCCCCACTATCTCTCCTCCCTCTCTCCCCGCTCCATCTCTGCCCGCTCCCTCTACCCCCGCTCCCTCTCCCCCCGCTCCCTCTCCCCCCGCTCCCTCTCCCCCTGCTCCCTCTCCCCCAGCTCTCTCTCCCCCTCCCCCCGCTCCATCTCTCCAGCACCCTCTCCCCCTCCCCGGCTCTCTCTCCCCCCGCTCTCTCTCCCCCAGCTACTTCTCTCCCAGCTCCCGCTCCCTCTCCCCCCGTTCCCTCTGCGCCCGTTCTCTCTCCCCCAGCACCCTCTGCCCCCTCTCTCTCCCCCCGCTCCCTCTCCCCCCGCTCTCTCTCCCCCAGCTACTTCTCTCCCAGCTCCCGCTCCATCTCCCCCCGTTCCCTCTGCGCCCGTTCTCTCTCCCCCAGCACCCTCTGCCCCCTCTCTCTCTCCCCCCGCTCCCTCTCCCCCCGCTCTCTCTCCCCCCGCTCTCTCTCCCCCCGCTCCCTCTCCCCCAGCTACCTCTCTCCCAGCTCCCTCTCCCCACTGGCTCTGAAGAGCCAGCCACATCGCTGTGGGTCTGGAGTCACGTGTAGGCCAGGCCGGATAAGGATGGCAGATTTCCTTCCCGAAGGGACATTAGTGAACCAGATGTGTGAAATGATGAGAATGAAAGAGGAGACAGTTCACTGCAGGAGGTGATTGGGGAATTTGAGTAAATATCAGTCGCTGTGCAGGAGAGGCCGAGTCTGTATTGGGGCATCAGTACAATGGATAACGGGGAAATCTGACTGATAGGGACTTGAATGTGGAGCCTGTGATTTCAATATTTGTATTCACTGGCTGACTGTCACCATCGTTGCAGGGTCCATATCCACTCGAGGGAGAGCAAGATGCGGACCTGATTAATGCTGGTAAGCGGTGTGGAATAGTGAGGTGATTGGAGGAGGGAGGGATGAGGGGATGTTGGGTGTATTGAGCTCCAACATATCCCTGTCAACGGAGCTGATCCATAATTGAAGCACATTCGCCTCAGAGTCACTGTCGAACCCTATGTTGGGGTCACTTAGCTCCACAGGCTAGGTGGCCTATAAGACCATAAGACATAGGAGCAGAATTAGGCCACTCGGCCCATCGAGTCTACTCCGCCATTCAATCATGGCTGATATTTTTCTCATCCCCATTCTCCTGCCTTCTCCCCATAACCCCTGATCCTCTTTGTGCTTCTGATTTCCGAAGCGTTTCCCTATTTAGAAAACAGTCTGTGCCTAAATTCCTCCTTCCAAAGTGCATAACCTCACACTTTTCCACATTGTATTCCATCTGCCACTTCTTTGCCCACTCTCCTAGCTTGTCCAAATCCTTCTGCAGCCCACCTGCTTCCTCAATATTACCTGTCCCTCTACAGATCTTTGTATCATCTACAAACTTAGCAACTGTGCCTTCAGTTCCTTCTTCCAGATCATTAATGTATATTGTGAAAAGTTGTGGTCCCAGCACCGACCCCTGAAGCACACCACTAGTCCCCGGCTGCCACCCTGAAAAAGACCCCTTTAACCCCACTCTCTGCCTTCTGCCAGTCAGCCAATCCTCTATCCATGCCAGGATCTTACCCTGAACACCATGGGCTCTTAACTTATTTAACAGTCTCCTGTGCGGCACCTTGTCAAAGGCCTTCTGGGAATCTAAATAAATCACGTCCACTGGTTCTCCTTTGTCTAACTTCCTTGTTACTTCCTCAAAGAACTCTAACAGATTTGTCAGACACGACCTCCCCTTGACGAAGCCGTGCTGACTCAGTCCTATTTTACCATGCACTTCCAAGTACTCCTCGATCTCATCTTTAATAACAGACTCTAAAATCTTACCCATGACCAAAGTCAGGCTAACCGGCCTATAATTTCCCGTCTTCTGCCTCCCTCCCTTCTTAAACAGGGGTGTTACATTAGCCACTTTCCAGTCCTTTGAGACCCTTCCTGCCTCCAGTGATTCCTGAAAGATCATCACTAATGCCTCCACAATTTCCTCAGCTATCTCTTTTAGGACCCTGGGGTGTAGTCCGTCCGGTCCAGGTGACTTATCCACCTTCAGACCTTTCAGTTCCCCCAGAACCTTCTCCTTAGTGATGGTCACTGCACTCACCTCTGCCCCCTGATTCTCCTGGAGCTCTGGCATCCCACTGGTGTCTTCCACCGTGAAGACTGATGCAAAGTAACTATTCAGTTCCTCTGCCATTTCTTTGTTTCCTATTATTACTTCTCCAGCCACGTTTCCCAGTGGTCCAATGTCTATTTTTGCCTCTCTCTTACCTTTTATATATTGAAAGAAACTCTTCCTATCTTCCTTTATATTACTAGCTAGCTTGCACTCATACTTCATCTTCTCCCCCCTTATCGCTTTTTTAGTTGTCCTCTGCTCGCTTTTAAAGGCTTCCCAATCCTCTGGCTTCCCACTAATCCTCGCCACTTTGTATGCTTTTTCTTTTGCTTTTGTGCTGTCCTTGACATCCCTCGCCAGCCATGGTACTGGTAAATGGGATTAGGTGGGCAGGTCAGGTGTTTTTCACGTGTCGGTGCAGACTCGATGGGCCGAAGGGCCTCTTGAGCACTGTTGTGATTCTCTTTTCTGATGGTTCAGAGCCTGAGCTGATGTTGACTCTGTCTGTTTTGCCTCCATCAGGGAAAGAGACGGTCACGGTACTCCCCGGCGCTTCCTTCTTCTCCAGTGACGAGTCGTTCGCCATGATCCGCGGGTAGGTGCTGATCACCGCGACAGTGCTGCTGTCTCACCTTGCCCCGTCGCTGGCTAGGCCCACCATTTATTGCCCACCCCTAACTGCCCTTGAGGAGGGCCCTCGCCACCTTCCTTCGCCCTGTTGTCATCCCAGTTATGTGAATGCTGCACATGCTGGACACGTGTTGGGAACTGGCTCGATCGACCAGAACCACTCAAAGAATAAAATACAAGAAGCAAGGAGTCAGAAATACTCCCAAGATTAGACACCAAATTAATCTTTACAAACCTGAACTGAACAAACACAGGCCAATAATGATTGAAACTAAGATAACCGCTTTAAACAATGACAGCATCGATCTCAAATTGAATCGCACAGTCTCGGCCCAGCCTAATCCTGCTGTGGCCTTCAGTCTGATAGACTTTTAAATGTACTCGGGCGGCAGTTCCCTTTTTCTCTGTCTGTGTACCTCCTGTTCCAAGTGAAAGGTCACACAGCCCAGCCCAGCAGACGCACGGAGACACTCCCCGAGTGTCTATTCCATTGCTCGACCTCTCCTCTCACTTCCCCAGAGATCCCCCTTATCATCCACATCCAGAACGGAGTTATCTGCGTAAACACAACTCACTGTGTGTCAGCAGCCTCCAGACCAGCGAGTGTTAGCAAAGCGCCACCCTCAGCAATCTTCTCCATCGCAACCTCAGTCAGGGCTTTCTTGTTTCCTCGCCGCCCCTCCCGGCTGAGTGAAAATCTGCAGCATGGCTTTTACGCGCAGACTGGCACGAAACCGAGGTGAGACCTTCCCCGCACTCACCTTGCACTGAAATCAAAAGGAGACGTTCTCAACCCTGAACATAATCCACAATAGACACTGAGAACAAACCGCTGCAGTCCCGGCGGTGTAGATACACCCACTGTGCTGTCAGGGAGGGAACTCCAGGATGTTGTCCCGGCGACAGTGAAGGAACGGCCGATATATTTCCCAGTCAGGGTGGTGAGTGACTTGGAGGGGAACCTCCAGGTGGTGGGGTTCCCAGGTATCTGCTGCTCTTGTCCTTCTAGATGGGAGTGGTCGTGGGTTTGGAAGGTGCTGCCTCAGGAAACTTGGTGAGTTACTGCAGTGCATCTTGTAGACGGTACACATGGCTGCCACTGTGCGTCGGTGGCGGAGGGAGTGAATGTTTGTGGAAGGGGAGCAATCAAGCGGGGCTGCTTTGTCCTGGATGGTGTCGAGCTTCTTGAGTGTTGTTGGAGCTGCGCTCATCCAGGCAAGTGGAGAGTGTTCCATCACACTCCTGACTTGTGCCTTGTAGATGGTGGACAGGGTTTGGGGGGTCAGGAGGTGAGTTACTCGCAGTAGGATCCCTCGCCTCTTATCTGCTCTTATAGCCACAGTATTAACATGGTTAGTTGTTATAACTCACACTGGTTTCACAGGGTAGGGATGACCCATGACCCTGTGGACCCTGAACGTTGTCCATGTGCTTTGGAGAAACAGAGACTGCCAGTCCAGCACCGACGACAGAACACTCTGACTGCAACTACTGGAGCTGGACATAATAGTTAACGTGCAAAATAAAATAAATGTTGTTTCTCTTTACAACTCGGTGCGGAGTCCTTACACAACGAGTCCAGTTCAGTGTGTGGTCGGTGGTACACGGCTGTGGGTTTCTCCGAGCTTTGCTCAGATGCTGGGAGTCACGTCTAAGCCCTGGGTTTATGGAGCGGGTTCCGCTCTGACACTCGAGTCCAGGCGGCTGTGCCGGACGCCTCACTCTGTGGAACGAAGGAGAGTTTAAGGTTCTGGGAATGAGGGGGGCTGAAGGCATCGAGACCCAGCTGGGAAATCTCACCAGAGCTGAGCAATAGCTTCCAAAGTGCAAACATGCAGAGCGGCCTGGACAAGTTCACTTCCGCAGCCTTTCACAGACAACAAGCTTCGCTGGATGATATAAAACCGGAGCTGGAAGTCCAACCGGGAAATGCCAGACTGACCAGGGATTTCTGGGGTGGTCAAGGGCCCATTTTCCCCTGGAAATAATGTAGCGCTTGGAATTAAAAATAATGCATTTTAGTCAATTTCAAACACACCCATCATCATACATGTCGTTGGAATGTTTGAGGAAGTTTTACTGCATCTAACACCGTGCTGTATCTGTCCTGGGAGTGTTTGATGGGGACAGTGTAGAGGGAGCTATACTCTGTATCTAACCCCGTGCTGTACCTGTCCTGGGAGTGTTTGATGGGGACAGTGTAGAGGGAGCTTTACTCTGTATCTAACCCTGTGCTGTACCTGTCCTGGGAGTGTTTGATGGGGACAGTGTAGAGGGAGCTATACTCTGTATCTAACCCCGTGCTGTACCTGTCCTGGGAGTGTTTGATGGGGACAGTGTAGAGGGAGCTTTACTCTGTATCTAACCCCGTGCTGTACCTGTCCTGGGAGTGTTTGATGGGGACAGTGTAGAGGGAGCTTTACTCTGTATCTAACCCCGTGCTGTACCTGTCCTGGGAGTGTTTGATGGGGACAGTGTAGAGGGAGCTTTACTCTGTATCTAACCCCGTGCTGTACCTGTCCTGGGAGTGTTTGATGGGGACAGTGTAGAGGGAGCTTTACTCTGTATCTAACCCCGTGCTGTACCTGTCCTGGGAGTGTTTGATGGGGACAGTGTAGAGGGAGCTTTACTCTGTATCTAACCCCGTGCTGTACCTGTCCTGGGAGTGTTTGATGGGGACAGTGTAGAGGGAGCTTTACTCTGTATCTAACCCCATGCTGTACCTGTCCTGGGAGTGTTTGATGGGGACAGTGTAGAGGGAGCTTTACTCTGATCTAATCCTATGCTGTACCTGTCCTGGGAGTGTTTGATGGGGACAGTGTAGAGGGAGCTTTACTCTGTATCTAACCCCGTGCTGTACCTGTCCTGGGAGTGTTTGATGGGGACAGTGTAGAGGGAGCTTTACTCTATATCTAACTCCGTGCTGTACCTGTCCTGGGAGTGTTTGATGGGGACAGTGTAGAGGGAGCTTTACTCTATATCTAACCCCGTGCTGTACCTGTCCTGGGAGTGTTTGATGGGGACAGTGTAGAGGGAGCTTTACTCTATATCTAACTCCGTGCTGTACCTGTCCTGGGAGTGTTTGATGGGGACAGTGCAGAGGGAGCTTTACTCTGTATCTATCCCCGTGCTGTACCTGTCCTGGGAGTGTTTGATGGGGACAGTGTAGAGGGAGCTTTACTCTGTATCAAACCCTGTGCTGTACCTGTCCTGGGAGTGTTTGATGGGGACGGTGTAGAGGGAGCTTTACTCTGTATTAATCCCCGTGCAGTACCTGCCCTGGGAGTGTTTGATGGGGACAGTGCAGAGGGAGCTTTACTCTGTATCTAACCCCATGCTGTACCTGTCCTGGGAGTGTTTGATGGGGACAGTGTAGAGGGAGCTTTACTCTGTATCTAACCCCGTGCTGTACCTGTCCTGGGAGTGTTTGATGGGGACAGTGCAGAGGGAGCTTTACTCTGTATCTAACACCGTGCTGTACCTATCCTGGGAGTGTTTGATGGGGACAGTGTAGAAGGAGTTTCGCTCTGTATATAACCCTGTGCTGTACCTCTCCTGGGAGTGTTTGATGGGGACAGTGTAGAGGGAGCTTTACTCTGTATCTAACCGCGTGCTGTACCTGTCCTGGGAATGTTTGATGGGGACAGTGTAGACGGAGCATTACTCTATATCTAACCCCGTGCTGTACCTGTCCTGGGAGTGTTTGATGGGGACAGTGTGGATGGAGCTTTACTCTGTATCTAATCCCGTGCTGTATCTGTCCTGGGAGTGTTTGATGGGGACAGTGTAGAGGGAGCTTTACTCTATATCTAACTCCGTGCTGTACCTGTCCTGGGAGTGTTTGATGGGGACAGTGTCGAGGGAGCTTTACTCTGTATCTAACCCCGTGCTGTACCTGTCCTGGGAGTGTTTGATGGGGACAGTGTCGAGGGAGCTTTACTCTGTATCTAACCCCCGTGCTGTACCTGTCCTGGGAGTGTTTGATGGGGACAGTGTAGAGGGAGCTTTACTCTGTATCTAACCCCGTGCTGTATCTGTCCTGGGAGTGTTTGATGGGGACAGTGTAGAGGGAGCTTTACTCTGATATAATCCTATGCTGTACCTGTCCTGGGAGTGTTTGATGGGGACAGTGTAGAGGGAGCTTTACTCTGTATCTAACCCCGTGCTGTACCTATCCTGGGAGTGTTTGATGGGGACAGTGTAGAGGGAGCTTTACTCTATATCTAACTCCGTGCTGTACCTGTCCTGGGAGTGTTTGATGGGGACAGTGTAGAGGGAGCTTTACACTATATCTAACCCCGTGCTGTACCTGTCCTGGGAGTGTTTGATGGGGACAGTGTAGAGGGAGCTTTACTCTATATCTAACTCCGTGCTGTACCTGTCCTGGGAGTGTTTGATGGGGACAGTGCAGAGGGAGCTTTACTCTGTATCTATCCCCGTGCTGTACCTGTCCTGGGAGTGTTTGATGGGGACAGTGTAGAGGGAGCTTTACTCTGTATCAAACCCTGTGCTGTACCTGTCCTGGGAGTGTTTGATGGGGACGGTGTAGAGGGAGCTTTACTCTATATTAATCCCCGTGCAGTACCTGCCCTGGGAGTGTTTGATGGGGACAGTGCAGAGGGAGCTTTACTCTGTATCTAACCCCGTGCTGTACCTGTCCTGGGAGTGTTTGATGGGGACAGTGTAGAGGGAGCTTTACTCTGTATCTAACCCCGTGCTGTACCTGTCCTGGGAGTGTTTGATGGGGACAGTGCAGAGGGAGCTTTACTCTGTATCTAACGCCGTGCTGTACCTATCCTGGGAGTGTTTGATGGGGACAGTGTAGAAGGAGTTTCGCTCTGTATATAACCCTGTGCTGTACCTCTCCTGGGAGTGTTTGATGGGGACAGTGTAGAGGGAGCTTTACTCTGTATCTAACCGCGTGCTGTACCTGTCCTGGGAATGTTTGATGGGGACAGTGTAGACGGAGCATTACTCTATATCTAACCCCGTGCTGTACCTGTCCTGGGAGTGTTTGATGGGGACAGTGTGGATGGAGCTTTACTCTGTATCTAATCCCGTGCTGTATCTGTCCTGGGAGTGTTTGATGGGGACAGTGTAGAGGGAGCTTTACTCTATATCTAACTCCGTGCTGTACCTGTCCTGGGAGTGTTTGATGGGGACAGTGTAGAGGGAGCTTTACTCTGTATCTAACCCCGTGCTGTACCTGTCCTGGGAGTGTTTGATGGGGACAGTGTCGAGGGAGCTTTACTCTGTATCTAACCCCCGTGCTGTACCTGTCCTGGGAGTGTTTGATGGGGACAGTGTAGAGGGAGCTTTACTCTGTATCTAACCCCGTGCTGTACCTGTCCTGGGAGTGTTTGATGGGGACAGTGTAAAGGGAGCTTTACTCTGTATCTAATCCCGTGCTGTACCTGTCCTGGGAGTGTTTGAAGGGGACAGTGTAGAGGGAGCTTTACTCTGTATCTAACCCCGTGCTGTACCTGTCCTGGGAGTGTTTGATGGGGACAGTGTAGAGGGAGCTTTACTCTGTATCTAACCCCGTGCTGTACCTGTCCTGGGAGTGTGTGATGGGGACAGTGTAGAGGGAGCTTTACTCTGTATCTAACCCCGTGCTGTCTTTGTCTGGAGAGTGTGTGTGAAGGGCTATTTTGAAATATGCTTTTCTCAATGAAGTGATTATCTGTGAATTTTTTGCTGCAGGGGCCATGTGGATATGACGATGCTTGGCGGGATGCAGGTTTCGAAGTTTGGGGATTTGGCCAATTGGATGATTCCGGTAAATTCCTTTCGATGTCATATTCGCTGTTGTTGAACATACTCCGAGATTCTCTGATAGTCCGCTGTCCGGTAAACTAGTTAGTGGTATCCCAGATGTAATTGTCATACTGATAGAGCAATGATGAAATGAAAATCGCTTTTTCTCACGAGTAGGCTTCAAATGAGGTTACTGTGAAAAGCCCCTAGTCGCCACATTCCGGCGCCTGTTCGGGGAGGCTGGTACGGGAATTGAACCCGCGCTGCTGGCCTTGGTCTGCGTTACAAGCCAGGTATTTAGCCCACTTTGCTAAACCATCCAATGGTGAGGCGCCATTAATCCGTGACTTGGGTAAACCAGGAGCTGGCCATGTGACACATGGGGGTGTGTTATCTCATTTTATTTAACTGGGATGGATTTTCCAGTCCCACCTCATCTATTGCTGAAACCCCCACTCATTCCTTCGGTCATTCGAGACACGGGAGCCGGTTTGGCTGGTTTGTGATGCAGAGCAGGGCCCGCAGTGTGGCTTCAATACATTAACCCTGCAATGAAGTGACTGTGAAAAGCCCCTCGTCGCCACATTCCGGCGCCTGTTCGGGTACACAGAGGGAGAATCCAGAATGTCCAATTCACCTAACAGCACGTCTTTCGGGACTTGTGGGAGGAAAGCGGAGCACCCGGAGGAAACCCACGCAGTCGCGGGGAGAACGTGCAGACTCCGCACAGACAGTGACCCAAGCCGGGAATCGAACCTGGGACCCTGGAGCTGTGAAGCGACAGTGCCGTGCCCCCCCATTATCCAATGTGGTTGTTGATCTATGTGGGGTCCTGGTTAAACAGTGCTTCATTTTCAAATGCCTCCATGGCCTCATCCGTCCCTATCTGTCTAATCTCCGCCTGCGCTGCCTTCCTCTCGCGATAGCTACGTTCCTCTAATTCTGACCGTATGAGACTTTGAGGTTTAATTGCTCCACCTCCAGCTGCCGAGGTCCCTTATCCTCCAGGTTCACAAGCTTAAAATCTCGGCCTCCTTTGTTTGCGTCTTTTAAGATGATGCTTGGAGCCTGCCCCTTCACCAAACCTGCCCTAAAATATCTTCCCGCAGCTCAGTGTCATGTTTCGCTTTGTCGCACCTTTCTGAAGCACCATGGGACGTTTCATATACCTGCACGTTTTTATAGTCCCCGAGGGGACAGGGAGATACCCGTCATGGGCAGACACCCCCCGAGGGGACAGGGAGATACCCGTCATGGGCAGACACCCCCCGAGGGGACAGGGAGATACCTGTCATGGGCAGACACCCCCCGAGGGGACAGGGAGATACCCGTCATGGGCAGACACCCCCCGAGGGGACAGGGAGATACCCGTCATGGGCAGACACCCCCCGAGGGGACAGGGAGATACCCGTCATGGGCAGACACCCCCCGAGGGGACAGGGAGATACCCGTCATGGGCAGACACCCCCCGAGGGGACAGGGAGATACCCGTCATGGGCAGACACCCCCCGAGGGGACAGGGAGATACCTGTCATGGGCAGACACCCCCCGAGGGGACAGGGAGATACCCGTCATGGGCAGACACCCCCCGAGGGGACAGGGAGATACCCGTCATGGGCAGACACCCCCCGAGGGGACAGGGAGATACCCGTCATGGGCAGACACCCCCCGAGGGGACAGGGAGATACCCGTCATGGGCAGACACCCCCCGAGGGGACAGGGAGATACCCGTCATGGGCAGACACCCCCCGAGGGGACAGGGAGATACCCGTCATGGGCAGACACCCCCCGAGGGGACAGGGAGATACCCGTCATGGGCAGACACCCCCCGAGGGGACAGGGAGATACCCGTCATGGGCAGACACCCCCCGAGGGGACAGGGAGATACCCGTCATGGGCAGACACCCCCCGAGGGGACAGGGAGATACCCGTCATGGGCAGACCCCCCCGAGGGGACAGGGAGATACCCGTCATGGGCAGACACCCCCCGAGGGGACAGGGAGATACCCGTCATGGGCAGACACCCCCCGAGGGGACAGGGAGATACCCGTCATGGGCAGACCCCCCCGAGGGGACAGGGAGATACCCGTCATGGGCAGACACCCCCCGAGGGGACAGGGAGATACCCGTCATGGGCAGACACCCCCCGAGGGGACAGGGAGATACCCGTCATGGGCAGACACCCCCCGAGGGGACAGGGAGATACCCGTCATGGGCAGACACCCCCCGAGGGGACAGGGAGATACCCGTCATGGGCAGACACCCCCCGAGGGGACAGGGAGATACTAGTCATTGGGAAGAAAGCTGTTTTAATTTTTATATTTTTAATACATTTCGAGTACCCAATTATTCCTTTCCAATTAAGGGGCAATTTAGTGTGGCCAACCCACCTGCCCTGCACATCTTTGGGTTGTGGGGGCGAAACCCACGCAGACACGGGGAGAATGTGCAAACTCCACACGGACAGTGACCCGGGGCCGGGATCGAACCCGGGACCTCGGCGCCGTGAGGCAGCAGTGCTAACCCACTGCGGAACCGTGCTGCCCAGATAGCTGCTTTTAGATGTGTTTGGGTTCAGGCGATGATTTGAGTCACTTGTTATTCTCGAATGTATCAGCAATTATCCAGTGACAGTGAGGTTTGCAGGCGGGGCCGGAAGCTTTATTTCCATTTGGTAAGAGGCTGCTCTCTGTATCAGACGGTCTCGCTCCCTGGGGCGTGTACCTCATGCACGCAATTAGCTGGCAGCCTTCTCAAGGTCACATCTTTTTTTTTTTTAGACATCCTGCATCACAAATTTATTTTTAGGAGTTTGTTTTATTTTCCCATTGCTGTGTCGGCCATGATCTGTTTCCTGTTGCAGGGGAAGATGGTCAAGGGAATGGGTGGAGCCATGGACCTGGTGGCGAGCGCTGACACAAAAGTAGTGGTTACCATGGAGCACTCTGCTAAGGTAACGTTTGCCTGGGGGACGGCAGGGGGGATGGGGGAGAGCGCGAGGATGCCCTTCCTGGGTGCTGCTCACATCTTGTCTCACACCCGCAGCGACGTTACATTGAAATCGGCCGGATATTCTCCAGATAGGCTGAAACGAAGGTTCTGGTTGTGGGCAACGCGAGCGAGCGTTCCTCGTGTTTAGTCGCAATGCTGCCTGGGCCAGCTCTGAGAGCGGTTTCAGATGTAGGTCTGGAATCATGGGCGGGATTCTCCCCTACCCGGCGGGGCGGGGGGGGGGGGGTCCCGGCGGGATGGAGCGGCGGGAACCACTCCGGCATCGGGCCGCCCCCCAAGGCCTCACCTTGAGGGGCTAGGCCCGCGCCGGAGTGATTTCCGCCCCCGCCGAATCTCTGGTGGCGGTGACCTCGGGACACGGCGGGGGCGGGATTCACGCCAGCCCCCGGCGATTCTCCGACCCGGCGTGGGGTCGGAGAATCCCGCCCCAGATGTAGCTCAGACTTTGTAAAGAAAGCAACTCTCCTTCCCTAAAGGACCTTAGTGAGGCCGTGAGGTTTTTAATGTCACTTTTACTGATGTTTGCTTCCCTGTCCTGGTGACTGTGGCTGAGGAGTTCTCTGCAGCAACTGGGACGTGAACAGAGCATCTTTTTTTTTCCAATTGAGGGGCAATTTAGCGTGGTCAATCCACCTCCCCTGCACATCTCTGGGTTGTGGGGGTGAGACCCACGCAGACGCGGGGAGAATGTGCAAACTCCACACGGACAGTGACCCGTGGCTGAGATCGAACCCGGGTGATTGGCGGCGTGAGGCCGCGGTGCTAACCACTACGCCGCCCTGCACGGAGCGTCTTTAATTGAAAGATGAAATGATGCAATCGAAACTTTGATCAAGGCCATCTCGCCATCCACATCTCTCCTGTGGAAACTGAACTGGGGACAGTGTCTTCATTGGAATCCTGAGGGAAGAGGCCATGAGGGGCCGTCTGTGGCAGAACCTTGACAAGGAGTCATAACAGAGCATAAGGTAGGAGCAGAAGTGGGCCATTCGGCCCATCGAGTCTGCTCCATCGTTCAATGAGATCATGACTGATCTGATGTGACAATCCTCAACTCCACTTTCCCGCCTTATCCCCAGAACCGTATCTTCTTGACAGAGGTTTCCTGAACGGTATTCAGCACCTGTTGTCCTCCTCGATGACAATGTGTCCCTGAGTGCTCGCACCTTGTCACAGCCTCCAGGGACCTGGGGCGCGTTTCTCCGACCCCCCACCGGGTCGGAGAATCGCCGGGGGCTGGCGTGAATCCCGCCCCCGCCGTGTCCCGAATTCACCGCCACCAGAGATTCGGCGGGGGCGGGAATTGCGCCGGTCGGCGGGCCCACCCCCGGCGATTCTCCGGCCCGCGATGGGCCGAAGTCCCGCCGCTGTCAACCCTCGCCCGCCGGCGTGGATTAAACCTCCTTTTGAACGGCGGGACAAGGCGGCGCGGGCAGGCTCCGGGGTCCTGGGGTGGGGGGCCGCGGGGTGATCTGGCCCCGGGGGATTCCCCCACGGTGGCCTGGCCCGCGATGGGGGGCCCACCGATCCGCGGGCCTGTGCCGTGGGGCCACTCTTTTTCTTCCGCCTCCGCCATGGTCTTCACTATGGCGGAGGCGGAAGAGACCCCCTCCCCTGCGCATGCGCGGGGAAGCCGTGAGCGTCCGCTGATGCTCCCGCGCATGTGTCGCCCGGCGAAGACCTTTCGGCCCCGGCTGGAGTGGCGCCAAAGGCCTTTCCCGCCAGCCGGTGGAGCGGAAATCACTCCGGCGCGGGCCTAGCCCCTCAAGGTGGGGGTTGGCCCCTAAAGGTGCGGAGACTTCCGCACCTTTGGGGCGGCCCGACGCCGGAGTGGTTCCCGCCACTTCGTCCCGCCGGGAACCCCCCCCACCCCGCCGGGTAGGGGAGAATCCCGGCCCTGGAATTACAGCTAAGCAACCGGAGGTCAATGCGAAATGTAACAGGCAACAGTGACCTGCTAACTGTACAGAGACTTAAATGAAGCACTATGTCTGTACCACAGAGCGGGGCCCACAAGATCCTGGAGAAGTGTAATTTACCCCTGACTGGGAAACAATGTGTGAATCGCATCATCACCGAAAAGGTAAAGGTCCCTACCTCAGACATTTAACAATATACTCACTCCTTTATAATGTAAGCTTTGCTGGCGAGGACAGGGTTTATTTCCCATGAGAAGATACTGCTGCCTTCTAGAGCCGCTGTAGTCCATGTCGTGTAGGTACACCCAGAGTGCTCCTAGGGAGGTCGCACCATAATCCATAAAGAGCTGATGGGTTGGGAGGGAGCCCCGATAGGGGAGTGAAGCGGCGGTGGGAGGAAGAGTTGGGGAGGGAGGTGGAGGCTGGGGTGTGGGAGGAGGCTCTGAGGAGAGTGAATGCATCCTCTTCATGGCGAGGCTCAGCCTTGTTCAGTTCCAGGCGGTCCACAGGGCACGACATGACTGTGGTCAGGAGGAGCAGGTTTTTTGAAGGGATGGAGGATAGGTGTGAGCGGTGAGCAGGGGGGGGGCACTGAACCTTTTGCACAGGTTTTGGGCGTGTCCGAAGCTTGGGGGAGTCTGCCAGGGGTTTGCTGACATTATGTCAGAGGCTCTGAAGGTGAAGGTGGTCCCGAGTCTGGAGGTGGAGATCTTTGGAGTGTCGGCAGACCCGGAGGTCCAGGGGCGAGAGAGGCTGATTGATGTCCTGGCCTTTGCCTGCCTGGTAGCCCGGAGATGGATCTTATTGGAATGGAGGGACTGGGGGGCCCGAAACCGGGGGTGTGGGTGAGCGACCTGCCAGGCCGGAGAAGATAAAGTTCACCTTGAGAGGGTCTGTGGGGGGGGGGGTTCCAGGAGATAGCAGCCGTTCATCGACTCCTTAGAAAACAGTTAAGATGTCAGCAGTAGGGGCGTGGGGCTAAAAAAGGAGGTGGGGCGGTGGGGTGTTAGATATTTTATGTTGTTGATTATTTACATTCCTGTTTGCTTGCTTTTGATGGTTTGGTTTGGTTTGGTTTGATGTATATTATATAAATGCCTCAATAAAATATATTTTTTTTACATCTCGTTATATCTTGCCAACCTGAAAAATACCCATTTATGCCTACTCTCTGCTTCCTGTTAGCCAACCAATTATCTATACACGCCAATATGTTAGCCTTTATAACATGTGTTTTTATTTTCCCTAATTACCATTAATCAGTTTATCAAATCTAAGTACAGTATATCCACCGGTTCCCCTTTATTTACAGCACATGTGACTCCCTCAAACAACTCCAATACATTGGTTAAACATAATTTCCCTTTCACAAAACCATGTTGACTCTGCCTGATTACCTTAAGCTTATGCAACCACTCTGCGATAATTTATTTTTATAATAGCTTCGAACAATTTCCCTGTGACAAATGCCAAACCAACTGGCCTGTAGTTTCCCACTCTCTGCCTCCCTCTCCCATTGAATAATGGAGTTACATTTGCCAGCCTTCAGTCCAATCTGGGGAGTTTTGGAAAATTAAGACCAGTGCATCAACTATCTCACGAGACACTTCTTTCAAGACCCGAAGATGAAGTCCACCAGGACCTGGGGGCTTGTCAGCTCGCAGCTCCAACAATTTACTCAGTACCACTTCTCTGGTGACTGTACTTTCCCCGAGTTCCTCCCTCCCTTCCATTGCCTGATTTTCAGCTATTTCTGGGATTTCACTTGTGTCCTTTATGGTGAAGATTGCCGCAAAATACCTGTTCAATTCACCTGCCATCTCCTTCTCCAGACTCTGGGCACGATCTAAGAAAAAGTGTCTAAGTGTCACTTGTTGTGGGTTTTGCTGGGAGTTCCCAATCGCTATTCAATGACACTTGGTCACTTTTCTGGGCCCTGGGCACTTTCTCGCCAGTTTAGCCCACATCGCCGGGGAGCTGGACTCCGAGAACGAGCCACCATTTTGAAAGGTTGCCCCGATTTCTACGTGAGTTTGTGGGTCCCCCAGCCCCTTCGGGACGCTGAAAGGAGAGGGGAATAAGACTCATGCAGGGATCATTAATATCCAGAACATATTCTGAATTTCTCCTTGAAACTGAGACGGTAAAATAGGAGCGACACAAATATCCAAGAAGAATTCACTCAATATGTATGGAAGATTTGAAAAGATTAACCAATCAAGATGTAATTAATAATGATAAACATAGAACATTACAGCGCAGTACAGGCCCTTCGGCCCTCGATGTTGCGCCGACCTGTGAAATCACTCTAAAGCCCATCTACACTATTCCCTTATCGTCCATATGTCTATCCAATGACCATTTGAATGTCCTTAGTGTTGGCGAGTCCACTACTGTTGCAGGCACGGCATTCCACGCCCTTACTACTCTCTGAGTATAGAACCTACCTCTGACATCTGTCCTATATCTATCTCCCCTCAATTTAAAGCTATGTCCCCTCGTGCTAGACATCACCATCCGAGGAAAAAGACTCTCACTGTCCACCAAATCCAATCCTCTGATCATCTTGTATGCCTCAATTAAGTCACCTCTTAACCTTATTCTCTCTAACGAAAACAGCCTCAAGTCCCTCCGCCTTTCCTCATCAGATCTTCCCTCCATACCAGGCAACATTCTGGTAAATCTCCTCTGCACCCTTTCCAATGCTTCCAAAGGGATGCAAAAAAAGGGATAATAAAGTTGTTATGTGAGAGTTAATGCACCGGGAAGAGGCTTTGGGAGATTTGAAGTACTTGCCTGATGTATATGGGTGAGTAACCCGGCGAACTGAAATCAGCTAAGTCTATGGGCATCTTTTGCAGTTTGACTTTCCTTCTCTGAGCATCTTCATGGTGCATTTAGTCTCATTGAGCCCACTTTTACTGATAAAAGTTTGATGTTAAGTACTCCCTTAAGACCATAAGACATAGGAGCAGGATTAGGCCACTCGGCCCATCGAGTCTGCTCCGCCATTCAATCATGGCTGATATTTTCTCATCCCCATTCTCCTGCCTTCTCCCCATAACCCCTGATCCCCTTATTCATCAAGAACCGATCTATCTCTGTCTTAAAGGCACTCAGTGATTTGGCCTCCACAGCCTTCTGCGGCAATGAGTTCCACAGATTCACCACCCTCTGGCTGAAGAAATTCCTCCTCATCTCAGTTTTAAAGGATCGTCCCTTTAGTCTGAGATGGTGTCCTCTGCTTCTAGTTTTTCCTACAAGTGGAAACATCCTCTCCACATCCACTCTATCCAGGCCTCGCAGTATCCTGTAAGTTTCAATAAGAGCCCCTCTAAACTCCAACGAGTTCAGACCCAGAGTCCTCAACCGTTCCTCATACAACAAGCTCTTCATTCCAGGGATCATTCTTGTGAACCTCCTCTGGACCCTTTCCAAGGGCAGCACATCCTTCCTTAGATACGGGGCAGCACGGTAGCACAGTGGTTAGCACAATTGCTTCACAGCTCCAGGGTCCCAGGTTCGATTCCCCGCTGGGCCACTGTCTGTGCGGAGTCTGCACATCCTCCCCGTGTGTGCGTTGGTTTCTTCCGGGTGCTCCGGTTTCCTCCCACAGTCCAAAGATGTGCAGGTTAGGTGGATTGGTCATGATAAATTACCCTTCGTGACCAAATTGCCCTTAGTGTTGGGTGGGGTTACTGGGTTATGGGGATAGGGTGGAGGTGTTGACCTTGGGTAGGGTGCTCTTTCCAAGAGCCAGTGCAGACTCGATGGGCCGAATGTTGTCCTCCTGCACTGTAAATTCTATGATAATCTATGACAATACTCCAAATGGGGTCTGACCAGAGCCTTATACAGCCTCAGAAGTACATCCCTGGTCTTGTATTCTAGCCCTCTTGACATGAATGCTCACATTGCATTTGCCTTCCGAACTGCTGACTGAACCTGCACGTTAACCTTCAGAGAATCGTGAACAAGGACTCCCAAGTCCCTTTGTGCTTCTGCTTTCCTAAGCATTTTCCCATTTATAAAATAGTCTGTGCCTCCATTCCTCTTTCCAAAGTGCATAACCTCATTCTTTTTCACACTGTATTCAACCTGCCACTTCTTTGCCCACTCTCCTAGTCTGTCCAAGTCCTTCTTCATCCCCCCCCTGCAAACTTAGCAACAGTGCCTTCAATTCCACGAGTCACAACCCTCCATTCAGAAAACCACCCTCCTGCTGCTACCCACTGCCTTCTATGACCTAGCCAGTTCTGTATCCACCTTGCCAGCTCACCCCTGATCCCGTGTGACTTCACCTTTTGTACTAGTCTACCATGAGGGACCTTGTCAAAGGCCTTACTGAAGTCCATATAGACAACATCCACTGACCTACCTGTATCAATCATCTTTGTCACCTCCTCAAAAAACTCTATCAAGTTAGTGAGACACGATCGCCCCTTCACAAAACCGTGCTGCCTCTCACTAATACGTCCATTTGTTTCCAAATGGGTATAAATCCTATCCCTGAGAATTCTCCCCAATAATTTACCTACTACTGACGTGAGGCTCACCGCCCTATAGTTTCCAGGATTATCCCTGCTGCCTTTCTTAAACAAACAAAGAACAAAGAAATGTACAGCACAGGAACAGGCCCTTCGGCCCTCCAAGCCCGTGCCGACCATGCTGCCCGACTAAACTACAATCTTCTACACTTCCTGGGTCCGTATCCCTCTATTCCCATCCTATTCATGTATTTGTCAAGATGCCCCTTAAATGTCACTATCGTCCCTGCTTCCACCACCTCCTCCGGTAGCGAGTTCCAGGCACCCACTACCCTCTGCGTAAAAAACTTGCCTCGTACATCTACTCTAAACCTTGCCCCTCTCACCTTAAACCTATGCCCCCTAGTAATTGACCCCTCTACCCTGGGGAAAAGCCTCTGACTATCCACTCTGTCTATGCCCCTCATAATTTTGTGTACCTCTATCAGGTCTCCCCTCAACCTCCTTCGTTCCAGTGAGAACAAACCAAGTTTATTCAACCGCTCCTCATAGCTAATGCCCTCCATACCAGGCAACATTCTGGTAAATCTCTTCTGCACCCTCTCTAAAGCCTCCACATCCTTCTGGTAGTGTGGCGACCAGAATTGAACACTATACTCCAAGTGTGGCATAACTAAGGTGCGATACAGCTGCAACATGACTTGCCAATTCTTATACTCAATGCCCCGGCCAATGAAGGCAAGCATGCCGTATGCCTTCTTGACTACCTTCTCCACCTGTGTTGCCCCTTTCAATGACCTGTGGACCTGTACTCCTAGATCTCTTTGACTTTCAATACTCTTGAGGGTTCTACCATTCACTGTATATTCCCTACCTGCATTAGACCTTCCAAAATGCATTACCTCACATTTGTCCGGATTAAACTCCATCTGCCATCTCTCCGCCCAAGTCTCCAGACAATCTAAATCCTGCTGTATCCTCTGACAGTCCTCATCGCTATCCGCAATTCCACCAACCTTTGTGTCGTCTGCAAACTTACTAAACAGACCAGTTACATTTTCCTCCAAATCATTTATATATACTACAAAGAGCAAAGGTCCCAGCACTGATCCCTGTGGAACACCACTGGTCACAGCCCTCCAATGAGAAAAGCATCCTTCCATTGCTACTCTCTGCCTTCTATGACCTAGCCAGTTCTGTATCCACCTTGCCAGCTCACCCCTGATCCCTTGTGACTTCACCTTTTGTACTAGTCTACCATGAGGGACCTTGTCAAAGGCCTTACTGAAGTCCATATAGACAACATCCACTGCCCTACCTGCATCAATCATCTTAGTGACCTCCTCGAAAAACTCTATCAAGTTAGTGAGACACGACCTCCCCTTCACAAAACCGTGCTGCCTCTCACTAATACGTCCATTTGCTTCCAAGTGGGAGTAGATCCTGTCTCGAAGAATTCTCTCCAGTAATTTCCCTACCACTGAAGTAAGGCTCACCGGCCTTACCAGTGGTACCACATTAGCTATTCTCCAGTCCTCTGGGATCTCACCTGTAACCAATGAGGATACAAAGATGTCAGTCAAGGCCCCAGCCCCAGCAATTTCCTCCCTTGCTTCCCTCAGTATTCTGGGGTAAATCCCATCCGGCCCAGGAGACTTATCTACCTTAATATCTTGTAAAGAACCCAACACCTCCTCCTTTTCGATGTTAACACGACCCAGACTGTCCACACACCCGACCCAAGAATCATCTTCCACAAAGTCCCTTTCCCTGGTGAACACTGATGCGAAGTACTCATTTAGTACCTCGCCCATTTCCTCTGCCTCAACACATAGATTCCTCCCACTGTCTTTAACTAGCCCAATCCTTTCCCTGGCCACCCTCTTGCTTTTTACATTTGAAGAAAAAGCTTTGGGATTCACCTTAATCCTAATTGCCAAGGACGTTTCATGACCCCTCCTCGCCCTCCTAATCAGGGCGAAATAATTGGAACAGTGGAATTATGCTCGATGTTTAACCAATCTCCTGATGGACAGGTGCGAAGCGCTGAATGACCCCCTGTCCCATTCCTATACCCTCACTGTGTAGCAGCTGGGCTCACCTCCCCCCTCTCCATTTGTATAAAGTGTAGCTGGGGCTGGGCAATGACTGTCTGCTTTAAGAGCAGAAAAGTGCAGAGGGAGTCAGCACTGTGTTGAATGAGTGGGTTTGTGAAGCAGTTTGCCAGCATGGGCATTGCCAGCTGCTGTTTTGACGGTGTGACAGCAGAGACTGCCGCCAAGCATTCTGGCTGTGCTGCTGAAGGACATTTCAAGGTTGAAGAGAAAGTCCCAGAATTAGTTTGGACCTGTACTTCATTTGTCCACCTATGTCTCCTTGTTGATTCTCTCTCTTTCACACATTTCTCCGCACCCAAATCCATTTATCTGCTGTATCGCTCTGTTGTCCTCTCGTTTTCTGTGTTTTATCTCTCTGCCAGTAACACTGGGCGAAATTCTCCCCAAACGGTGCGATGTCCGCCGACTGGCGCCCCAAACGGCGCCAATCAGACGGGCATCGCGCCGCCCCAAAGGTGCGGAATGCTCCGCGTCTTTGGGGGCCGAGCCCCAACATTGAGGGGCTAGGCCGACGCCGGAGGAATTTCCGCCCCGCCAGCTGGCGGAAACGGCCTTTGTTGCCCCGCCAGCTGGCGCGGAAATGACATCTCCGGGCGGCGCATGCGCGGAAGCGTCAGCGGCCGCTGACAGTTTCCCGCACATGCGCAGTGGGGAGAGTCTCTTCCGCCTCCGCCATGGTGGAGGCCGTGACGGAGGCGGAAGGGAAAGAGTGCCCCCACGGCACAGGCCCGCCCGCGGATCGGTGGGCCCTGATCGTGGGCCAGGCCACCGTGGGGGCACCTCCCGGGGTCAGATCGCCCCGCGCCCCCCCCAGGACCCCGGAGCCCGCCCACGCCGCCTTGTCCCGCCGGTAAATACCAGCTTTAATTTACGCCGGCGGGACAGGCAATTTATCGGCGGGACTTCGGCCCATCCGGGCCGGAGAATCGAGCGGGGGGGCCCGCCAACCGGCGCGGCCCGATTCCCGCCCCCGCCGAATATCCGGTACCGGAGAATTCGGCAAGGGGCGGGATTCACGGCGGCCCCCGGCGATTCTCCAACCCGGCGGGGGGCCGGAGAATGACGCCCACTTTCTCCATTTTGGTTTAATTGGCACTCTCTCTCTCTCACTCTCTGAATATCGTCCTTTCCCGAAACATTCTTTCTTTCCTATTGTTCTCATGCGCTCCAAGATATTTATCTTCCATTTTTCCACCTTTCTCTGTCCATTTCTTAGAATCTGTCACTTTGTCCATCGCCTGACCTGCTGGTGATGATGCAATGATTTAAACTCTAACTGCCTCTTTCCCCTCACAAATTAAACCAACATTTCTGCTGGCTGAGAATTTACAATCACTCAGAAATACACATCCCACACAGGCCGACAATTCATTTCTTTCATAATAATAATTGCTTATTGTCACAAGTAGGTTTCAATGAAGTTACTGTGAAAAGCCCCTAGTCGCCACATTCCGGCGCCTGTTCGGGGAGGCTGGTACGGGTATTGAACCGTGCTGCTGCCTTGATGTGCATTGCAAACCAGCTGTTTAGCCCACTGTTCTTAATCAGCCATTAACATTTTAATTTAACATCTTGTAATCTACATCCAACCCCGTGCTGTAGCTGCCCTGGGAGTGATGGGGACAGTGCAGAGAAGGCCTCCATCGCACACCTGCCCTCATGCCTCTTCAGCTCCCCTCTCTCACACACTTTCTCACACAGTCTCCAGTCATTCACTGAGATACCACTGGGACCCTGTTTAACATAGAATTTACAGTGCCGCAGGAGGCCATTCGGCCCATCGAGTCTGCACCGACTCTTGGAAAGAGCACCCTACCCAAGGTCAACACCTCCACCCTATCCCCATAACCCAGTAACCCCACCCAACACTAAGGGCAATTTATCACGGCCAATCCACCTAACGTGCACATCTTTGGAATGTGGGAGGAAACCGGAGCACCCGGAGGAAACCCACGCAGACACGGGGAGGACGTGCAGACTCCGCACAGACAGTGACCCAAGCCGGAATCGAACCTGGGACCCTGGAGCTGTGAAGCAATTGTGCTATCCACAATGCTACCGTGCTGCCCCCTCCCCCCGGACACTTTGCTGCACTGCCCCCGGCAATGTACTGCCTCCTGGCACTCCGCGATCCCGGCACTCCCCTCCTCGGCACTCCATCCCCGACACTCCCCTCCCCGGCACTCCATCCCCGGCACTCCATCCCCGGCACTCCCATCCCCGGCGCTCCATCCCCGGCGCTCCATCCCCGGCGCTCTATCCCTGGCGCCCCATCCCCGGCACTCCATTCCCAGCACTCCATCCCCGGCACTCCCCTCCCCGGCACTCCCCTCCTCGGCACTCCCCTCCCCGGCACTCCCCTCCCCGGCACTCCCATCCTCGGCGCTCCATCCCCGGCGCTCCCCTCCCCGGCGCTCCCCTCCCCGGCGCTCCCCTCCCCGGCACTCCCCTCCCCGGCAATCCCCTCCCGGGCACTCCCCTTCCCGGCGCTCCCATCCCCGGCACTCCATCCCCGGCACTCCCATCCCCGGCGCTCTATCCCCGGCGCCCCATCCCCGGCACTCCATCCCCAGCACTCCATCCCCAGCACTCCATCCCCGGCACTCCCCTCCCCGGCACTCCCCTCCCCGGCACTCCCCTCCTCGGCACTCCCCTCCCCGGCACTCCCCTCCCCGGCACTCCCCCCTCCCCGGCACTCCCCCCTCCCCGGCACTCCCCCCTCCCCGGCACTCCCCCC
Source organism: Scyliorhinus torazame (assembly GCF_047496885.1). Lineage (NCBI taxonomy): Eukaryota > Metazoa > Chordata > Chondrichthyes > Carcharhiniformes > Scyliorhinidae > Scyliorhinus > Scyliorhinus torazame. The sequence goes on along the minus strand of NW_027308160.1, from coordinate 29,346 downwards.
TCCCCGGCACTCCCCCCTCCCCGGCACTCCCCCCTCCCCGGCACTCCCCCCTCCCCGGCACTCCCCCCTCCTCGGCACTCCCCTCCCCGGCACTCCCCTCCCCGGCACTCCCCCCTCCCCGGCACTCCCATCCTCGGCGCTCCATCCCCGGCGCTCCCCTCCCCGGCGCTCCCCTCCCCGGCACTCCCCTCCCCGGCAATCCCCTCCCGGGCACTCCCCTTCCCGGCACTCCCATCCCTGGCGCTCCATCCCCGGCACTCCATTTTCGGCACTCCCCTCCCCGGCACTCCCATTCCGACACTCCATCCCGGCTCTCCGTCCCCAGCAGTTCCCTCCCCGGCACTCCATCACGGCACTCCATCACGGCACTCCCCATCCCGGCACTCCCCATCCCGGCACTCCCCATCCCGGCACTCCCCATCCCCGGCACTCCCCATCCCGGCACTCCCCATCCCCGGCACTCCCCATCCCCGGCACTCCCCTCCACGGCTCTCCATCCCCGGCACACCCTCCCCGGCATTCCATCCCCGGCATTCCATCCCCGGCATTCCAACCCCGGCACTCCCCTCCACGGCACTCCCCTCCACGGCACTCCATTCCCGGCACACCCTCCCCGGCATTCCATCCCCGGCACTCCATCCCCGGCATTCCATCCCCGGCACTCCATGCCCAGCACTCCCCTCCCCTGCATTCCCCTCCCCTGCACTCCCCTCCCCGGCACTCCATCCCCGGCACTCCATCCCCGGCACTCCATCCCCGGCACTCCCCTCCCCGGCACTCCCCTCCCCGGCACTCCCCTCCTCGGCACTCCCCTCCTCGGCACTCCCCTCCCCGGCACACCCCTCCCCGGCACTTCCCTCCCCGGCACTTCCCTCCCCGGCACTTCCCTCCCCGGCACTCCCCTCCCCGGCACTCCCCTCCCCGGCACTCCCCTCCCCGGCACTCCCCTCCCTGGCATTCCATCCCCGGCATTCCATCCCCGGCACTCCATCCCCGGCACTCCATCCCCGGCACTCCATCCCCGGCACTCCCCTCCCCGGCACTCTATCCCCGGCACTCCCATCCCCGGCACTCCCATCCCCGGCACTCCCATCGCCGGCACTCCTCTCCCCGGCACTCCTCTCCCCGGCACTCCTCTCCCCGGCACTCCCCTCCCCGGCACTCCCCGCCCCGGCCCTCCCCCCCCCCCCCACCCCCCGGCACTCCATCCCCGGAACTCCCCTCCCCGGCACTCCATCGCCAGCGCTCCCCTCCCCGGCACTCCCCTCCCCGGCACTCCCCTCCCCGGCACTCCCCTCCCCGGCCCTCCCCCCCCCCCCGGCATTCCTTCCCGAGCCCTCCCCCCCCCCCCCCCCCCCGGCACTCCATCCCCAGCACTCCCCTCCCCGGCACTCCATCCCCGGCACTCCCCTCCCCGGCACTCCCATCCCCGGCACTCCCATCCCCAGCACTCCCTTCCCCGGCACTCCATCTCCGGAACTCCCCTCCCCGGCACTCCATCGCCAGCGCTCCCCTCCCCGGCACTCCCCTCCCCGGCACTCCCCTCCCCGGCACTCCATCCCCGGCACTCCCATCTCCGGCACTCCCATCCCCAGCACTCCCATCCCCGGCGCTCCATCCCCGGCACTCCATCCCCGGCACTCCCCTCCCCGGCACTCCCCTCCCCTGCACTCCCCTCCCCGGCACTCCATCCCCGGAACTCCCCTCCCCGGCACTCCATCGCCAGCGCTCCCCTCCCCGGCAGTCCATCCCCGGCACTCCCATCCCCGGCACTCCCATCCCTGGCGCTCCATCCCCGGCACTCCATCACCGGCACTCTATCCCCGGCACTCCCCTCCCCGGCGCTCCCCTCCCCGGCACTCCCCTCCCCGGCAATCCCCTCCCGGGCACTCCCCTCCCGGGCACTCCCCTTCCCGGCACTCCCATCCCTGGCGCTCTATCCCCGGCACTCCCATCCCCGGCACTCCATTTTCGGCACTCCCCTCCCCGGCACTCCCATTCCGACACTCCATCCCGGCTCTCCGTCCCCAGCAGTTCCCTCCCCGGCACTCCCCATCACGGCACTCCCCATCCCGGCACTCCCCATCCCGGCACTCCCCATCCCGGCACTCCCCATCACGGCACTCCATCACGGCACTCCCCATCCCGGCACTCCCCATCCCGGCACTCCCCATCCCCGGCACTCCCCTCCCCGGCACTCCATCCCCGGCATTCCATCCCCGGCATTCCATCCCCGGCATTCCATCCCCGGCATTCCATCCCCGGCACTCCCCTCCACGGCACTCCATTCCCGGCACACCCTCCCCGGCATTCCATCCCCGGCATTCCATCCCCGGCATTCCATCCCCGGCACTCCCCTCCACGGCACTCCATTCCCGGCACACCCTCCCCGGCATTCCATCCCCGGCACTCCATCCCCGGCATTCCATCCCCGGCACTCCATGCCCAGCACTCCCCTCCCCTGCATTCCCCTCCCCTGCACTCCCCTCCCCGGCACTCCCCTCCCCGGCACTCCATCCCCCGGCACTCCCCTCCCCGGCACTCCCCTCCCCGGCACTCCCCTCCTCGGCACTCCCCTCCCCGGCACTCCCCTCCCCGGCACACCCCTCCCCGGCACTTCCCTCCCCGGCACTCCCCTCCCCGGCACTCCCCTCCCCGGCACTCCCCTCCCCGGCATTCCATCCCCGGCATTCCATCCCCGGCACTCCATCCCCGGCACTCCATCCCCGGCGCCCTATCCCCGGCACTCCCCTCCCCGGCATTCCATCCCGGCACTCCATCCCCGGCACTCCATCCCCGGCACTCCCCTCCCCGGCACTCCCATCCCCGGCACGCCCATCCCCGGCACTCCCATCGCCGGCACTCCTCTCCCCGGCACACCATCCCGGCACTCCTCTCCCCGGCACTCCACTCCCCGGCACTCCCCTCCCCGGCACTCCCCTCCCCGGCACTCCCCTCCCCGGCACTCCCCTCCCCGGCACTCCATCACCGGCACTCCATCCCCGGCACTCCCATCCCCGGCACTCCCATTCCGACACTCCATCACGGCACTCCCCATCCCGGCACTCCTCATCCCGGCACTCCCCATCCCGGCACTCCCCATCCCCGGCACTCCCCTCCCCGGCACTCCATCCCCGGCATTCCATCCCCGGCACTCTCCTCCACGGCTCTCCATCCCCGGCACACCCTCCCCGGCATTCCATCCCCGGCACTCCATCCCCGGCATTCCATCCCCGGCACTCCATGCCCAGCACTCCCCTCCCCTGCATTCCCCTCCCCGGCACTCCCCTCCCCGGCACTCCCCTCCCCGGCACTCCATCCCCGGCACTCCATCCCCGGCACTCCATCCCCGGCACTCCATCCCCGGCACTCCATCCCCGGCACTCCATCCCCGGCACTCCCCTCCCCGGCACTCCCCTCCCCGGCACTCCCCTCCCCGGCACTCCCCTCCCCGGCACTCCCCTCCCCGGCACTCCCCTCCTCGGCACTCCCCTCCCCGGCACTCCCCTCCCCGGCACACCCCTCCCCGGCACTTCCCTCCCCGGCACTCCCCTCCCCGGCACTCCCCTCCCCGGCACTCCCCTCCCCGGCACTCCCCTCCCCGGCACTCCCCTCCCCGGCATTCCATCCCCGGCATTCCATCCCCGGCACTCCATCCCCGGCACTCCATCCCCGGCACTCTATCCCCGGCGCCCTATCCCCGGCACTCCCCTCCCCGGCATTCCATCCCGGCACTCCATCCCCGGCACTCCATCCCCGGCACTCCCCTCCCCGGCACTCCCATCCCCGGCACTCCCATCCCCGGCACTCCCATCGCCGGCACTCCTCTCCCCGGCACACCATCCCGGCACTCCTCTCCCCGGCACTCCACTCCCCGGCACTCCCCTCCCCGGCACTCCCCTCCCCGGCACTCCCCTCCCCGGCACTCCCCTCCCCGGCACTCCGTCCCCGGCACTCCGTCCCCGGCACTCCCCTCCCCGGCACTCCCCTCCCCGGCACTCCCCTCCCCGGCACTCCCCTCCCCGACACTCCCCTCCCCGGCACTCCCCTCCCCGGCCCTCCCCCCCCCCCCACCCCCCGGCACTCCATCCCCCGCACTCCCCTCCCCGGAACTCCCCTCCCCGGCACTCCCCTCCCCGGCACTCCATCGCCAGCGCTCCCCTCCCCGGCACTCCCCTCCCCGGCACTCCCCTCCCCGGCACTCCCCTCCCCGGCACTCCCCTCCCCGGCACTCCCCCCCACCCCCCGGCATTCCATCCCCAGCCCTCCCCCCCCCCCCCCCCGGCACTCCATCCCCAGCACTCCCCTCCCCGGCACTCCATCCCCGGCACTCCCCTCCCCGGCATTCCCATCCCCAGCACTCCCCTCCCCGGCACTCCATCTCCGGAACTCCCCTCCCCGGCACTCCATCGCCAGCGCTCCCCTCCCCGGCACTCCCCTCCCCGGCACTCCATCCCCGGCACTCCCATCTCCGGCACTCCCATCCCCAGCACTCCCATCCCCGGCGCTCCATCACCGGCACTCCATCCCCGGCACTCCCCTCCCCGGCACTCCCCTCCCCGGCACTCCCCTCCCCGGCCCTCCCCCCCCCCGGCACTCCATCCCCAGCACTCCCCTCCCCTGCACTCCCCTCCCCGGCACTCCATCCCCGGAACTCCCCTCCCCGGCACTCCATCGCCAGCGCTCCCCTCCCCGGCACTCCCCTCCCCGGCAGTCCATCCCCGGCACTCCCATCCCCGGCACTCCCATCCCCGGCACTCCCATCCCCGGCGCTCCATCCCAGGCGCTCCATCCCCGGCGCTCCATCCCTGGCACTCCATCCCGGTACTCCCCTCCCCGTCACTCCATTGCCAGCGCTCCCATCCCCAGCACTCCCATCCCCGACACTCCATCCCCGGCACTCCCCTCCCCGGCACTCCCCTCCCCGGTACTCCCCTCCCCGGCACTCCATCCGCGGCACTCCCCTCCCCGGCACTTCCCTCCCCGGCACTCCATCGCCAGCGTTCCCCTCCCCGGCACTCCATCCCGGCACTCCCCTTCCCGGCACTCCCCTGCCCGGCACTCCCCTCCCCGGCTCTCCCCTCCCCGGCTCTCCCCTCCCCGGCACTCCATCCCCGGCACTCCATCCCCGGCACACCCCTCCCCGGCACTCCCCTCCTCGGCACTCCCATCCCCGGCACTCCATTCCCAGCACTCCCCTCCCCGGCACTCCATCCCCGGCACTCCATCCCCGGCACTCCCATCCCCGGCACTCCCATCCCCGGCACTCCCATCCCCGGCACTCCCATCCCCGGCACTCCCATCCCCGGCACTCCCATCCCCGGCACTCCCATCCCCGGCACTCCCATCCCCGGCACTCCCATCCCCGGCACTCCCATCCCCGGCACTCCCATCCCCGGCACTCCCATCCCCGGCACTCCCATCCCCGGCACTCCCCTCCCCGGCACTCCCCTCCCCGACACTCCCATCCCCGGCACTCCATCCCGGCACTCCCCTCCCCGGCACTCCATCCCCTGCACTCCCCTCCACAGCACTACCATTCCGACACTCCATCCCGGCACTCCCCTCCCCGGCACTCCACCCCCGGCGCTCCCATCCCCGGCACTCCATCCCTGGCGCTACATCCCGGCACTCCTCTCCCCGGCACTCCCCTCCCCGCTACTCCATCCCCTGCACTCCCATCCCCGGTACTCCATCCCCGGCGCTCCAATCCCCGGCACTCCTCTCCCCGGCACTCCCATCCCCAGCACTCCCATCACCGGCACTCCCATCCCCGGCCCTCCCCTCCCCGGCCCTCCCCTCCCCGGCACTCCACTCCCCGGCACTCCACTCCCCGGCACTCCCATCCCCGGCACTCCCATCCCCGGCACTCCCATCCCCGGCACTCCCATCCCCGGCACTCCCATCCCCGGCACTCCCATCCCCGGCACTCCCATCCCCGGCACTCCCATCCCCGGCACTCCCATCCCCGGCACTGCCATCCCCAGCACTCCCCTCCCCGGCGCTCCATTCCCCGGCACTCCATCCCGGTACCCCCTCCCCGGCACTCCCCTCCTCAGCACTCCCATCCCCGGCACTCCATTCCCAGCACTCCCCTCCCCGGCACTCCATCCCCGGCACTCCATCCCCGGCACTCCCCTGCCCGGCATTCCCATCCCCAGCACTCCCCTCCCCGGCACTCCATCTCCGGAACTCCCCTCCCCGGCACTCCATCGCCAGCGCTCCCCTCCCCGGCACTCCCCTCCCCGGCACTCCATCCCCGGCACTCCCATCTCCGGCACTCCCATCCCCGGCACTCCCATCCCCGGCGCTCCATCACCGGCACTCCATCCCCGGCACTCCCCTCCCCGGCACTCCCCTCCCCGGCACTCCCCTCCCCGGCACTCCCCCCCCCCGGCACTCCATCCCCAGCACTCCCCTCCCCTGCACTCCCCTCCCCGGCACTCCATCCCCGGAACTCCCCTCCCCGGCACTCCATCGCCAGCGCTCCCCTCCCCGGCACTCCCCTCCCCGGCAGTCCATCCCCGGCACTCCCATCCCCGGCACTCCCATCCCCAGCACTCCCATCCCCGGCGCTCCATCCCAGGCGCTCCATCCCCGGCGCTCCATCCCTGGCACTCCATCCCGGTACTCCCCTCCCCGTCACTCCATTGCCAGCGCTCCCATCCCCAGCACTCCCATCCCCGACACTCCATCCCCGGCACTCCCCTCCCCGGCACTCCCCTCCCCGGTACTCCCCTCCCCGGCACTCCATCCCCGGCACTCCCCTCCCCGGCACTTCCCTCCCCGGCACTCCATCGCCAGCGTTCCCCTCCCCGGCACTCCATCCCGGCACTCCCCTTCCCGGCACTCCCCTCCCCGGCACTCCCCTCCCCGGCTCTCCCCTCCCCGGCACTCCATCCCCGGCACTCCATCCCGGCACTCCATCCCCGGCACACCCCTCCCCGGCACTCCCCTCCTCGGCACTCCCATCCCCGGCACTCCATTCCCAGCACTCCCCTCCCCGGCACTCCATCCCCGGCACTCCATCCCCGGCACTCCCATCCCCGGCACTCCCATCCCCGGCACTCCCATCCCCGGCACTCCCATCCCCGGCACTCCCATCCCCGGCACTCCCATCCCCGGCACTCCCATCCCCGGCACTCCCATCCCCGGCACTCCCATCCCCGGCACTCCCCTCCCCGGCACTCCCCTCCCCGACACTCCATCCCGGCACTCCCCTCCCCGGCACTCCATCCCCTGCACTCCCCTCCACAGCACTACCATTCCGACACTCCATCCCGGCACTCCCCTCCCCGGCACTCCACCCCCGGCGCTCCCATCCCCGGCACTCCATCCCTGGCGCTACATCCCGGCACTCCTCTCCCCGGCACTCCCCTCCCCGCTACTCCATCCCCTGCACTCCCATCCCCGGTACTCCATCCCCGGCGCTCCAATCCCCGGCACTCCTCTCCCCGGCACTCCCATCCCCAGCACTCCCATCACCGGCACTCCCATCCCCGGCCCTCCCCTCCCCGGCACTCCACTCCCCGGCACTCCACTCCCCGGCACTCCACTCCCCGGCACTCCACTCCCCGGCACTCCCATCCCCGGCACTCCCATCCCCGGCACTCCCATCCCCGGCACTCCCATCCCCGGCACTCCCATCCCCGGCACTCCCATCCCCGGCACTCCCATCCCCGGCACTCCCATCCCCGGCACTCCCATCCCCGGCACTCCCATCCCCGGCACTCCCATCCCCAGCACTCCCATCCCCAGCACTCCCCTCCCCGGCGCTCCATTCCCCGGCACTCCATCCCGGTACCCCCTCCCCGGCACTCCCCTCCTCAGCACTCCCATCCCCGGCACTCCATTCCCAGCACTCCCCTCCACAGCACTACCATTCTGACACTCCATCCCGGCACTCCCCTCCCCGGCACTCCCCTCCCCGGCACTCCATCCCCTGCACTCCCCTCCACAGCACTACCATTCCGACACTCCATCCCGGCACACCCCTCCCCGGCACTCCATCCCCTGCACTCCCCTCCACAGCACTACCATTCCGACACTCCATCCCTGGCGCTACATCCCGGCACTCCTCTCCCCGGCACTCCCCTCCCCGCTACTCCATCCCCGGCACTCCATCCCGGCACTCCCCTCCCCTGCACTCCATCCCCGGCACTCCATCCCCGGTACTTCATCCCCGGCACTCCCTCCCCGGCACTCCCCTCCACGGCACTCCATCCCCGGCACTCCATCCCCGGCACTCCATACCCGGCACTCCATCCCCGGCGCTCCTTCCCCTGCGCTCCTTCCCCGGCACTCCATCCCGGCACTCCATCCCCGGCACTCTATCCCCGGTGCCCCATCCCCGGCACTCCCCTCCTCGGCACTCCCATCCCCGGCACTCCATTCCCAGCACTCCCCTCCCCTGCACTCCCCTCCCCGGCACTCCCCTCCCTGGCACTCCAGCCCCGGCACTCCCCTCCCCGGCACTCCATCCCCGTCACTCCATCCCGGCACTCTCCTCCCCGGCACTCCCCTCCCCGGCACTCCATCCCCTGCACTCCCATCCCCGGTACTCCCATCCCCGGCACTCCCCTCCCCGGCACTCCATCCCCGGCACTCCATCCCCGGCACTCCCCTCCCCGGCACTCCCCTCCCCGGCACTCCATCCCCGGCGCTCCTTCCCCGGCACTCCCATCCCCGGCACTCCCATCCCCGGCACTCCCATCCCCGGCACTCCCATCCCCGGCACTCCCATCCCCGGCACTCCCATCCCCGGCACTCCCATCCCCGGCACTCCCATCCCCTGCACTCCCACCCCCGGTACTCCCCTCCCCGGCACTCCCCTCCCCGGCACTCCCCTCCCCGGCACTCCCCTCCCCGGCACTCCCCTCCCCGGCACTCCCCTCCCCGGCACTCCCCTCCCCGGCACTCCCCTCCCCGGCACTCCCCTCCCCGGCACTCCCCTCCCCGGCACTCCCCTCCCCGGCACTCCCCTCCCCGGCACTCCCCTCCCCGGCACTCCCCTCCCCGGCACTCCCCTCCCCGGCACTCCCCTCCCCGGCACCCCATCCCCGGCACTCCCCTCCCCGGCCCTCCATACCCGGCACTCCATCGCGGCACTCCATACCCGGCACTCCATACCCGGCACTCCATACCCGGCACTCCCCTCCCCGGCCCTCCATACCCGGCACTCCATACCCGGCACTCCATACCCGGCACTCCCCTCCCCGGCACTCCATCCCCGGCACTCCATCCCCGGCACTCCCCTCCTCGGCGCTCCATCCCCGGCGCTCCATTCCCCGGCACTCTATCTCCGGCGCCCCATCCCCGGCACTCCATCCCGGCGCCCCCTCCCCGGCACTCCCCTCCCCGGCACTCCATCCCCGGCGCTCCTTCCCCGGCACTCCCATCCCCGGCACTCCCATCCCCGGCACTCCCATCCCCGGCACTCCCATCCCCGGCACTCCCATCCCCTGCACTCCCACCCCCGGTACTCCCCTCCCCGGCACTCCCCTCCCCGGCACTCCCCTCCCCGGCACTCCCCTCCCCGGCACTCCCCTCCCCGGCACTCCCCTCCCCGGCACTCCCCTCCCCGGCACTCCCCTCCCCGGCACTCCCCTCCCCGGCACTCCCCTCCCCGGCACTCCCCTCCCCGGCACTCCCCTCCCCGGCACTCCCCTCCCCGGCACTCCCCTCCCCGGCACTCCCCTCCCCGGCACTCCCCTCCCCGGCACTCCCCTCCCCGGCACTCCCCTCCCCGGCACTCCCCTCCCCGGCACCCCATCCCCGGCACTCCCCTCCCCGGCCCTCCATACCCGGCACTCCATCGCGGCACTCCCCTCCCCGGCCCTCCATACACGGCACTCCATACCCGGCACTCCATACCCGGCACTCCCCTCCCCGGCACTCCATCCCCGGCACTCCATCCCCGGCACTCCCCTCCTCGGCGCTTCATCCCCGGCGCTCCATTCCCCGGCACTCTATCTCCGGCGCCCCATCCCCGGCACTCCATCCCGGCGCCCCCTCCCCGGCACTCCCCTCCTCAGCACTCCCATCGCCGGCACTCCATTCCCAGCACTCCCCTCCCCGGCACTCCATCCCCGGCACTCCCCTCCCATGCACTCCCCTCCCCGCCACTCCCCTCCCCGGCACTCCCCTCCCCGGCACTCCCCTCCCCGGCACTCCCCTCCCCGGCACTCCCCTCCCCGGCACTCCCCTCCCCGGCACTCCCCTCCCCGGCACTCCCCTCCCCGGCACTCCCCTCCCCGGCACTCCCCTCCCCGGCACTCCCCTCCCCGGCACTCCCATCACCGGCCCTCCCCTCCCCGGCCCTCCCCTCCCCGGCCCTCCCCTCCCCGGCCCTCCACTCCCCGGCACTCCCATCCCCGGCACTCCCATCCCCGGCACTCCCATCCCCGGCACTCCCATCCCCGGCACTCCCATCCCCGGCACTCCCATCCCCGGCACTCCCATCCCCGGCACTCCCATCCCCGGCACTCCCATCCCCGGCACTCCCATCCCCGGCACTCCCATCCCCGGCACTCCCATCCCCGGCACTCCCATCCCCGGCACTCCCATCCCCGGCACTCCCATCCCCGGCACTCCCCTCCCCGGCGCTCCATTCCCCGGCACTCCATCCCGGTGCCCCCTCCCCGGCACTCCCCTCCTCAGCACTCCCATCCCCGGCACTCCATTCCCAGCACTCCCCTCCACAGCACTACCATTCTGACACTCCATCCCGGCACTCCCCTCCCCGGCACTCCCCTCCCCGGCACTCCATCCCCTGCACTCCCCTCCACAGCACTACCATTCCGACACTCCATCCCTGGCGCTACATCCCGGCACTCCACTCCCCGGCACTCCCCTCCCCGCTACTCCATCCCCGGCACTCCATCCCGGCACTCCCCTCCCCGGCACTCCATCCCCGGCACTCCATCCCCGGTACTTCATCCCCGGCACTCCCTCCCCGGCACTCCCCTCCACGGCACTCCATCCCCGGCACTCCATACCCGGCACTCCATACCCGGCACTCCATCCCCGGCACTCCATCCCCGGCACTCCATCCCCGGCGCTCCTTCCCCGGCACTCCATCCCGGGACACCCCTCCCCGGCACTCCATCCCCTGCACTCCCCTCCACAGCACTACCATTCCGACACTCCATCCCTGGCGCTTCATCCCGGCACTCCTCTCCCCGGCACTCCCCTCCCCGCTACTCCATCCCCGGCACTCCATCCCGGCACTCCCCTCCCCGGCACTCCATCCCCGGTACTCCATCCCCGGTACTCCATCCCCGGTACTCCCTCCCCGGCACTCCCCTCCACGGCACTCCATCCCCGGCACTCCATCCCCGGCACTCCATACCCGGCGCTCCTTCCCCGGCGCTCCTTCCCCGGCACTCCATCCCGGCACTCCATCCCCGGCACTCTATCCCCGGTGCCCCATCCCCGGCACTCCCCTCCTCGGCACTCCCATCCCCGGCACTCCCATTCCCAGCACTCCCCTCCCCTGCACTCCCCTCCCCGGCACTCCCCTCCCCGGCACTCCATCCCCGGCACTCCCCTCCCCGGCACTCCATCCCCGTCACTCCATCCCAGCACTCTCCTCCCCGGCACTCCCCTCCCCGGCACTCCATCCCCTGCACTCCCATCCCCGGTACTCCCATCCCCGGTACTCCATCCCCGGTACTCCATCCCCGGCACTCCATCCCGGCACTCCATCCCCGGTACTTCATCCCCGGCACTCCATCCCCGGCACTCCCCTCCACGGCACTCCATCCCCGGCACTCCATCCCCGGCACTCCATACCCGGCACTCCATCCCGGCACTCCCCTCCCCGGCACTCCATCTCGGCACTCCCCTCCCCGGCACTCCATCCCCGGTACTCCATCCCCGGCACTCCCCTCCCCGGCACTCCATCCCCGGCGCTCATTCCCCGGCGCTCCTTCCCCGGCACTCCATCCCCGGCACTCTATCCCCGGTGCCCCATCCCCGGCACTCCGTCCCAGCGCCCCCTCCCCGGCACTCCCCTCCTCGGCACTCCCATCCCCGGCACTCCCCTCCCCGGCACTCCCCTCCCCGGCACTCCCCTCCCTGGCACTCCATCCCCGGCACTCCATCCCGGCACTCCCCTCCCCGGCACTCCCCTCCCCGGCACTCCATCCCCGGCACTCCATCCCGGCACTCCCCTCCCCGGCACTCCATCCCCTGCACTCCCATCCCCGGTACTCCCATCCCCGGTACTCCATCCCCGGCACTCCATCCCCGGCACTCCATCCCCGGTACTTCATCCCCGGTACTCCCATCCCTGGCACTCCCATCCCTGGCACTCCCATCCCCGGCACTCCCATTCCCGGCACTCCCATTCCCGGCACTCCATCCCCGGCACTCCATCCCCGGCACTCCCCTCCCCGGCACTCCATTCCCGGCACTCCATCCCCGGCACTCCATTCCCGGCACTCCATCCCCGGCACTCCCCTCCCCGGCACTCCATCCCCGGCACTCCATCCCCGGCACTCCCCTCCCCGGCACTCCATCCCCGGTGCTCCTTCCCCGGCGCTCCTTCCCCGGCACTCCATCCCAGCGCCCCCTCCCCGGCACTCCCCTCCTCGGCACTCCCCTTCCCGGCACTCCATCCCCTGCACTCCCATACCCGGCACTCCCCTCCCCGGCACTCCCCTCCCCGGCACTCCCCTCCCCGGCACTACCATTCCGACACTCCATCCCGGCACTCCATCCCCGGCACTCCATCCCCGGCACTCCATCCCCGGCACTCCATCCCCGGCACTCCCCTCCTCGGCACTCCATTCCCAGCACTCCCCTCCCCGGCACTCCATCCCCGGCACTCCCATCCCCGGCACTCCCCTCCCCGGCACTCCCCTCCCCGGCACTCCCCTCCCCGGCACTCCCCTCCCCGGCACTCCCCTCCCCGGCACTCCCCTCCCCGGCACTCCCCTCCCCGGCACTCCCCTCCCCGGCACTCCCCTCCCCGGCACTCCCCTCCCCGGCACTCCCATCCCCGGCACTCCCATCCCCGGCACTCCCACCCCCGGCACTCCCACCCCCGGCACTCCCACCCCCGGCACTCCCACCCCCGGCACTCCCACCCCCGGTACTCCCCTCGCCGGCACTCCCCTCCCCGGCACTCCCCTCCCCGGCACTCCCCTCCCCGGCACTCCCCTCCCCGGCACTCCCCTCCCCGGCACTCCCCTCCTCGGCACTCCCCTCCCCGGCACTCCCCTCCCCGGCACTCCCCTCCCCGGCACCCCATCCCCGGCACTCCCCTCCCCGGCCCTCCATACCCGGCACTCCATCGCGGCACTCCCCTCCCCGGCCCTCCATACCCGGCACTCCATACCCGGCACTCCATACCCGGCACTCCCCTCCCCGGCACTCCATCCCCGGCACTCCATCCCCGGCACTCCCCTCCTCGGCGCTCCATCCCCGGCGCTCCATTCCCCGGCACTCTATCTCCGGCGCCCCATCCCCGGCACTCCATCCCGGCGCCCCCTCCCCGGCACTCCCCTCCTCAGCACTCCCATCACCGGCACTCCATTCCCAGCACTCCCCTCCCCGGCACTCCATCCCCGGCACTCCATCCCCGGCACTCCCATCCCCGGCACTCCCCTCCCCGCCACTCCCCTCCCCGGCACTCCCCTCCCCGGCACTCCCCTCCCCGGCACTCCCCTCCCCGGCACTCCCCTCCCCGGCACTCCCCTCCCCGGCACTCCCCTCCCCGGCACTCCCCTCCCCGGCACTCCCCTCACCGGCCCTCCCCTCCCCGGCCCTCCCCTCCCCGGCACTCCCCTCCCCGGCACTCCACTCCCCGGCACTCCACTCGCCGGCACTCCCATCCCCGGCACTCCCATCCCCGGCACTCCCATCCCCGGCACTCCCATCCCCGGCACTCCCATCCCCGGCACTCCCATCCCCGGCACTCCCATCCCCGGCACTCCCATCCCCGGCACTCCCATCCCCGGCACTCCCATCCCCGGCACTCCCATCCCCGGCACTCCCCTCCCCGGCGCTCCATTCCCCGGCACTCCATCCCGGTGCCCCCTCCCCGGCACTCCCCTCCTCAGCACTCCCATCCCCGGCACTCCATTCCCAGCACTCCCCTCCACAGCACTACCATTCTGACACTCCATCCCGGCACTCCCCTCCCCGGCACTCCCCTCCCCGGCACTCCATCCCCTGCACTCCCCTCCACAGCACTACCATTCCGACACTCCATCCCGGCACTCCCCTCCCCGGCACTCCATCCCCTGCACTCCCCTCCACAGCACTACCATTCCGACATTCCATCCCTGGCGCTACATCCCGGCACTCCTCTCCCCGGCACTCCCCTCCCCGCTACTCCATCCCCGGCACTCCATCCCGGCACTCCCCTCCCCGGCACTCCATCCCCGGCACTCCATCCCCGGCACTCCCTCCCCGGCACTCCCCTCCACGGCACTCCATACCCGGCACTCCATCCCCGGCACTCCATCCCCGGCGCTCCTTCCCCGGCACTCTATCCCGGCACTCCATCCCCGGCACTCTATCCCCGGTGCCCCATCCCCGGCACTCCCCTCCTCGGCACTCCCATCCCCGGCACTCCATTCCCAGCACTCCCCTCCCCTGCACTCCCCTCCCCGGCACTCCCCTCCCCGGCACTCCCCTCCCCGGCACTCCCCTCCCCGGCACTCCCCTCCCCGGCACTCCATCCCCGGCACTCCCCTCCCCGGCACTCCATCCCCGTCACTCCATCCCGGCACTCTCCTCCCCGGCACTCCCCTCCCCGGCACTCCATCCCCGGCACTCCATCCCCTGCACTCCCATCCCCGGTACTCCCATCCCCGGTACTCCATCCCCGGCACTCCATCCCGGCACTCCATCCCCGGTACTTCATCCCCGGCACTCCATCCCCGGCACTCCCCTCCACGGCACTCCATCCCCGGCACTCCATACCCGGCACTCCATCCCGGCACTCCCCTCCCCGGCACTCCATCTCGGCACTCCCCTCCCCGGCACTCCATCCCCGGCACTCCATCCCCGGCACTCCATCCCCGGCACTCCCATCCCCGGCGCTCCTTCCCCGGCGCTCCTTCCCCGGCACTCCATCCCGGCACTCCATCCCCGGTGCCCCATCCCCGGCACTCCGTACCAGCGCCCCCTCCCCGGCACTCGCCTCCCCGGCACTCCCCTCCCCGGCACTCCCCTCCCTGGCACTCCATCCCGGTACTCCCCTCCCCGGCACTCCCCTCCCCGGCACTCCATCCCCGGCACTCCATCCCGGCACTCCCCTCCCCGGCACTCCATCCCCTGCACTCCCCTCCACAGCACTACCATTCCGACATTCCATCCCTGGCGCTACATCCCGGCACTCCTCTCCCCGGCACTCCCCTCCCCGCTACTCCATCCCCGGCACTCCATCCCGGCACTCCCCTCCCCGGCACTCCATCCCCGGCACTCCATCCCCGGCACTCCCTCCCCGGCACTCCCCTCCACGGCACTCCATACCCGGCACTCCATCCCCGGCACTCCATCCCCGGCGCTCCTTCCCCGGCACTCTATCCCGGCACTCCATCCCCGGCACTCTATCCCCGGTGCCCCATCCCCGGCACTCCCCTCCTCGGCACTCCCATCCCCGGCACTCCATTCCCAGCACTCCCCTCCCCTGCACTCCCCTCCCCGGCACTCCCCTCCCCGGCACTCCCCTCCCCGGCACTCCCCTCCCCGGCACTCCATCCCCGGCACTCCCCTCCCCGGCACTCCATCCCCGTCACTCCATCCCGGCACTCTCCTCCCCGGCACTCCCCTCCCCGGCACTCCATCCCCGGCACTCCATCCCCTGCACTCCCATCCCCGGTACTCCCATCCCCGGTACTCCATCCCCGGCACTCCATCCCGGCACTCCATCCCCGGTACTTCATCCCCGGCACTCCATCCCCGGCACTCCCCTCCACGGCACTCCATCCCCGGCACTCCATCCCCGGCACTCCATCCCCGGCACTCCATACCCGGCACTCCATCCCGGCACTCCCCTCCCCGGCACTCCATCTCGGCACTCCCCTCCCCGGCACTCCATCCCCGGCACTCCATCCCCGGCACTCCATCCCCGGCACTCCCCTCCCCGGCACTCCATCCCCGGCGCTCCTTCCCCGGCGCTCCTTCCCCGGCACTCCATCCCGGCACTCCATCCCCGGTGCCCCATCCCCGGCACTCCGTACCAGCGCCCCCTCCCCGGCACTCCCCTCCCCGGCACTCCCCTCCCCGGCACTCCCCTCCCTGGCACTCCATCCCGGTACTCCCCTCCCCGGCACTCCCCTCCCCGGCACTCCATCCCCGGCACTCCATCCCGGCACTCCCCTCCCCGGCACTCCATCCCCTGCACTCCCATCCCCGGTACTCCCATCCCCGGTACTCCATCCCGGCACTCCATCCCCGGTACTTCATCCCCGGCACTCCCATCCCTGGCACTCCCATCCCTGGCACTCCCATCCCCGGCACTCCCATCCCCGGCACTCCATTCCCGGCACTCCATCCCCGGCACTCCATCCCCGGCACTCCCCTCCCCGGCACTCCATCCCCGGCACTCCATCCCCGGCACTCCCCTCCCCGGCACTCCATCCCCGGTGCTCCTTCCCCGGCGCTCCTTCCCCGGCACTCCATCCCGGCACTCCCCTCCTCGGCACTCCCCTTCCCGGCACTCCATCCCCTGCACTCCCATCCCCGGCACTCCCCTCCCCGGCACTCCCCTCCCCGGCACTACCATTCCGACACTCCATCCCGGCACTCCATCCCCGGCACTCCATCCCCGGCACTCCATCCCTGGCACTCCATCCCCGGCACTCCATCCCCGGCACTCCCCTCCTCGGCACTCCATTCCCAGCACTCCCCTCCCCGGCACTCCATCCCCGGCACTCCATCCCCGGCACTCCCCTCCTCGGCACTCCATTCCCAGCACTCCCCTCCCCGGCACTCCATCCCCGGCACTCCCATCCCCGGCACTCCCCTCCCCGGCACTCCCCTCCCCGGCACTCCCCTCCCCGGCACTCCCCTCCCCGGCACTCCCCTCCCCGGCACTCCCCTCCCCGGCACTCCCCTCCCCGGCACTCCCCTCCCCGGCACTCCCCTCCCCGGCACTCCCCTCCCCGGCACTCCCCTCCCCGGCACTCCCCATCCCCGGCACTCCCCTCCTCGGCACTCCCATCCCCGGCACTCCATTCCCAGCACTCCCCTCCCCTGCACTCCCCTCCCCGGCACTCCCCTCCTCGGCACTCCCATCCCCGGCACTCCATTCCCAGCACTCCTCTCCCCTGCACTCCCCTCCCCGGCACTCCCCTCCCCGGCACTCCCCTCCCCGGCACTCCATCCCCGGCACTCCCCTCCCCGGCACTCCCCTCCCCGGCACTCCCCATCCCCGGCACTCCCCTCCTCGGCACTCCCATCCCCGGCACTCCATTCCCAGCACTCCCCTCCCCTGCACTCCCCTCCCCGGCACTCCCCTCCCCGGCACTCCCCTCCCCGGCACTCCCCTCCCCGGCACTCCATCCCCGGCACTCCCCTCCACGGCACTCCATCCCCGTCACTCCATCCCGGCACTCTCCTCCCCGGCACTCCCCTCCCCGGCACTCCATCCCCTGCACTCCCATCCCCGGTACTCCCATCCCCGGTACTCCATCCCCGGCACTCCATCCCGGCACTCCATCCCCGGTACTTCATCCCCGGCACTCCATCCCCGGCACTCCCCTCCACGGCACTCCATCCCCGGCACTCCATCCCCGGCACTCCATACCCGGCACTCCATCCCGGCACTCCCCTCCCCGGCACTCCATCTCGGCACTCCCCTCCCCGGCACTCCATCCCCGGCACTCCCCTCCCCGGCACTCCATCCCCGGCGCTCCTTCCCCGGCGCTCCTTCCCCGGCACTCCATCCCGGCACTCCATCCCCGGCACTCTATCCCCGGTGCCCCATCCCCGGCACTCCGTCCCAGCGCCCCCTCCCCGGCACTCCCCTCCCCGGCACTCCCCTCCCTGGCACTACATCCCCGGCACTCCATCCCGGTACTCCCCTCCCCGGCACTCCCCTCCCCGGCACTCCATCCCCGGCACTCCATCCCGGCACTCCCCTCCCCGGCACTCCATCCCCTGCACTCCCATCCCCGGTACTCCCATCCCCGGTACTCCATCCCGGCACTCCATCCCCGGTACTTCATCCCCGGCACTCCCATCCCTGGCACTCCCATCCCCGGCACTCCCATCCCCGGCACTCCATTCCCGGCACTCCATCCCCGGCACTCCCCTCCCCGGCACTCCCCTCCCCGGCACTCCCCTCCCCGGCACTCCATCCCCGGCACTCCATCCCCGGCACTCCCCTCCCCGGCACTCCATCCCCGGTGCTCCTTCCCCGGCGCTCCTTCCCCGGCACTCCATCCCCGGTGCTCCTTCCCCGGCGCTCCTTCCCCGGCACTCCATCCCAGCGCCCCCTCCCCGGCACTCCCCTCCTCGGCACTCCCCTTCCCGGCACTCCATCCCCTGCACTCCCATCCCCGGCACTCCCCTCCCCGGCACTCCCCTCCCCGGCACTACCATTCCGACACTCCATCCCGGCACTCCATCCCCGGCACTCCATCCCTGGCACTCCATCCCCGGCACTCCATCCCCGGCACTCCCCTCCCCGGCACTCCCCTCCCCGGCACTCCCCTCCCCGGCACTCCATCCCCTGCACTCCCCTCCACAGCACTACCATTCCGACACTCCATCCCGGCACTCCCCTCCCCGGCACTCCCCTCCCCGGCACTCCACCCCCGGCGCTCCCATCCCCGGCACTCCTCCCCGGCACTCCCATCCCCGGCACTCCATCCCCTGCACTCCATACCCGGCACTCCATACCCGGCACTCCATACCCGGCACTCCATACCCGGCACTCCCCTGCCCGGCACTGCTGCTGGTGCTCGCCGCCGGTGCTTGATCAGAAACATGAGTTTGATTCCCCGCTGGGTCACTGTCTGTGCGGAGTCTGCACGTTCTCCCCGTGTCTGCGTGGGTTTCCTCCGGGTGCTCCGGTTTCCTCCCACAATCCAAAGATGTGTTTATTAGGTGAATTGGACATTCTGAATTCTCCCTCTGTGTACCCGAACAGGCGCCGGAGTGTGACGACTAGGGGCTTTTCACAGTAACTTCATTGCAGTGTTAATGTAAGCGTACTTGTGACAATAAAGATTATTTACTTTACAAGTTCCAGGCAAGAGAGGATCTAACCACCGCCCCTTGACATTCAATGGCATTACCATCGCTGAATCCCCCACGATCAACACCCTGGGGGTTACCATTGATCAGAAACTGAACCGGACCCAGCCACATTAATACTGTGGCTACCTGGGCAGGTCAAAGGCTAGAACTCCTACTGCGAGTAACTCACCTCCTGACCCCCCAAAGCCTGTCCACCATCGACAAGGCACAAGTCAGGAGTGTGATGGAATACTCTCCATTTGCCTGGGTGAGCGCAGCTCCAACAACACTCAAGAAGCTCGACACCATCCAGGACAAAGCAGCCCCGTTTGATTGCTCCCCTTCCACAGACATTCACTCCCTCCACCCCCGACGCACAGTGACAGCCGTGTGCACCATCAACAAGATGCACTGCAGCAACTCACCAAGGTTCCTTAGTCAGCACCTCCCAAACCCACGACCACTCCCATCTAGAAGGACAAGAGCAGCAGATACCTGGGAACCCCACCACCTGGAGATTCCCCTCCGAGTCACTCACCACCCTGAGTGGGAAATATATCGGCCGTTCCTTCACTGTCGCTGGGGCAACACCCTGGAACTCACTCCCTAACATCACAGTGGGTGTACCTACACCTCAGGGACTGCAGCGGTTCAAGAAGGCAGCTCACCCCCACCTTCTGAAGGGCAACTAGGGATGGGCAATAAATGCTGGGCTAGCCAGCGACACCCACATCAAGAATATTGAAAAGTCAGGGGGGAGAGCGGATTGTGAAGGATTGTTGGAAATGACACCTGGGCGGTCAGTGAGTGTGGAAACGTCCCGAGAGAATGCAGACAGTTTGGGCTTTGCTTCAATTGTACATGGTTCTATGAAGCAGTTAATTGTCAAATTATGGGATGTGTGACAGGATTACGGAAGCTTGGAGCCTGTTTGATTCTGTCCTGTCGATACGCTTGCTGCCTAACATTGTCAGACTACAGGAGGTGTGATTATGTAACATCTGTTTAAACATTTACAGGCAGTCTTTGATGTTGATCGGAAGAAAGGGTTGACACTGATTGAACTATTCGAAGGAGTGACTGTTGAAGATATCCAGAAAAGTACTGGATGTGACTTCACTGTGAGTATCCGAGTAACAGGACTGAGCTCCCGTGCAGTCCCAGTGTACGGGGGGAGAGTGAAACAATTATATTTAAATGTGCACGCACCGTAATCTCCCATTTACTCCCAACGAGATATCGGTACACAGACTGGCGTCTCTCAGTCCCCTCTCTCTCAGGGAGATATCTGTACACTGACTGGTGTCTCTCAGTCCCCTCTCTCTCAGGGACATATCTGTACACTGACTGGTGTCTCTCAGTCCCCTCTCTCTCAGGGAGATATCTGTACACTGACTGGTGTCTCTCAGTCCCCTCTCTCTCAGGGACATATCTGTACACTGACTGGTCTCTGTCAGTCCCTTCTCTCTCAGGCAGATATCTGTACACTGACTGGTGTCTCTCAGTCCCATCTCTCTCTCAGGGAGATATCTGTACATTGACTGGTGTCTCTCAGTCCCCTCTCTCTCAGGGAGATATCTGTACACTGACTGGTGTCTCTCAGTCCTCTCTCTCTCAGGGAGATATCTGTACACTGACTGGTGTCTCTCAGTCCCATCTCTCTCTCAGGGGGATATCTGTACACTGACTGGTGTCTCTCAGTCCCCTCTCTCTCTCAGGGCGATATCTGTACACTGACTGGTGTCTCTCAGTCCCCTCTCTCAGGGAGATATCTGTACACTGACTGGTGTCTCTCAGTCCCCTCTCTCAGGGAGATATCTGTACACTGACTGGTGTCTCTCAGTCCCCTCTCTCTCAGGGAGATATCTGTACACTGACTGGTGTCTCTCAGTCCCCTCTCTCTCTCTCAGGGGGATATATGTACAGACTGGTGTCTCTCAGTCCCCTCTCTCTCAGGGAGATATCTGTACACTGACTGGTGTCTCTCAGTCCCCTCTCTCTCAGGGAGATATCTGTACACTGACTGGTGTCTCTCAGTCCTCTCTCTCTCAGGGAGATATCTGTACATTGACTGGTGTCTCTCAGTCCCCTCTCTCTCTCAGGGAGATATCTGTACACTGACTGGTGTCTCTCAGTCCCATCTCTCTCTCAGGGAGATATCTGTACACTGACTGGTGTCTCTCAGTCCCCCCTCTCTCTCTCAGGGAGATATCTGTACACTGACTGGTGTCTCTCAGTCCCCTCTCTCTCAGGGAGATATCTGTACACTGACTGGTGTCTCTCAGTCCCCTCTCTCTCTCAGGGAGATATCTGTACACTGACTGGTGTCTCTCAGTCCCCTCTCTCTCAGGGAGATATCTGTTCACTGACTGGTGTCTCCTCTCAGTCCCCTCTCTCTCAGGGAGATATATGTACACGGACTGGTGTCTCTCAGTCCCCTCTCTCTCTCTCAGGGAGATATCTGTACACTGACTGGTCTCTGTCAGTCCCTTCTCTCTCAGGCAGATAGCTGTACACTGACTGGTGTCTCTCAGTCCCCTCTCTCTCTCAGGGAGATATCTGTACACTGACTGGTGTCTCTCAGTCCCCTCTCTCTCAGTGAGATATCTGTACACTGACTGGTGTCTCTCAGTCCCCTCTCTCTCAGGGAGATATATGTACACTGACTGGTGTCTCTCAGTCCCCTCTCTCTCTCTCAGGGAGATATCTGTACACTGACTGGTCTCTGTCAGT
Organism: Scyliorhinus torazame; assembly: GCF_047496885.1. Lineage (NCBI taxonomy): Eukaryota > Metazoa > Chordata > Chondrichthyes > Carcharhiniformes > Scyliorhinidae > Scyliorhinus > Scyliorhinus torazame. The sequence continues at coordinate 7,413 of NW_027308160.1, read as the reverse complement.
CCCTTCTCTCTCAGGCAGATATCTGTACACTGACTGGTGTCTCTCAGTCCCCTCTCTCTCTCTCAGGGAGATATCTGTACACTGACTGGTCTCTGTCAGTCCCTTCTCTCTCAGGGAGATACCTGTACACTGACTGGTGTCTCTCAGTCCCCTCTCTCTCTCGGAGATATCTGTACATTGACTGGTGTCTCTCAGTCCCCTCTCTCTCAGTGAGATATCTGTACTGACTAATGTCTCTCAGTCCCCTCTCTCTCTCAGGGAGATATCTGTACACTGACTGGTGTCTCTCAGTCCCCTCTCTCTCTCAGGGAGATATCTGTACATTGACTGGTGTCTCTCAGTCCCCTCTCTCTCAGGGAGATATCTGTACACTGACTGGTGTCTCTCAGTCCCATCTCTCTCTCAGGGAGATATCTGTACACTGACTGGTGTCTCTCAGTCCCCTCTCTCTCAGGGAGATATCTGTACACTGACTGGTGTCTCTCAGTCCTCTCTCTCTCAGGGAGATATCTGTACACTGACTGGTGTCTCTCAGTCCCATCTCTCTCTCAGGGAGATATCTGTACATTGACTGGTGTCTCTCAGTCCCCCCTCTCTCTCAGGGAGAAATCTGTACACTGACTGGTGTCTCTCAGTCCCCTCTCTCTCAGGGAGATATCTGTACACTGACTGGTGTCTCTCAGTCCCCTCTCTCTCAGGGAGATATCTGTACACTGACTGGTGTCTCTCAGTCCCCTCTCTCTAAGGGAGATATCTGTACACTGACTGGTGTCTCTCAGTCCCCTCTCTCTCAGGGAGATATCTGTACACTGACTGGTGTCTCTCAGTCCCCTCTCTCTCAGGGAGATATCTGTACACTGACTGGTGTCTCTCAGTCCCCTCTCTCTAAGGGAGATATCTGTACACTGACTGGTGTCTCTCAGTCCCCCCTCTCTCTCGGAGATATCTGTACACTGACTGGTGTCTCTCAGTCCCCTCTCTCTCAGGGAGATATCTGTACACTGACTGGTGTCTCTCAGTCCCCTCTCTCTCTCAGGGAGATATCTGTACACTGACTGGTGTCTCTCAGTCCCCCTCTCTCTCAGGGAGCTATCTGTACATTGACTGGTGTCTCTCAGTCCCCTCTCTCTCAGGGAGATATCTGTACACTGACTGGTGTCTCTCAGTCCTCTCTCTCTCAGGGAGATATCTGTACTGACTAATGTCTCTCAGTCCCCTCTCTCTCTCAGGGAGATATCTGTACACTGACTGGTGTCTCTCAGTCCCATCTCTCTCTCAGGGAGATATCTGTACACTGACTGGTCTCTCTCAGTCCTCTCTCTCTCAGGGAGGCATCTGTGCACTGACTGGTGTCTCTCAGTCCCCTCTCTCTCAGGGAGATATCTGTACACTGACTGGTGTCTCTCAGTCCCCTCTCTCTCAGGGAGATATCTGTACACTGACTGGTGTCTCTCAGTCCCCTCTCTCTCAGGGAGATATCTGTACTGACTAATGTCTCTCAGTCCCCTCTCTCTCTCAGGGAGATAGCTGTACACTGACTGGTGTCTGTCAGTCCCCTCTCTCTCTCAGGGACATATCTGTACACTGACTGGTGTCTCTCAGTCCTCTCTCTCTCAGGGAGATATCTGTACACTGACTGGTGTCACTCAGTTCCCTCTCTCTCAGGGAGATATCTGTACACTGACTGGTGTCTCTCAGTCCCCTCTCTCTCTCAGAGAGTTAGCTGTACACTGACTGGCGTCTCTCAGTCCCCTCTCTCTCTCAGGGAGATATCTGTACACTGACTGGTGTCTCTCAGTCCCCTCTCTCTCTCAGGGAGATATCTGTACACTGACTGGTGTCTCTCAGTCCTCTCTCTCTCAGGGAGATATCTGTACACTGACTGGTCTCTCTCAGTCCCCTCTCTCTCTCAGGGAGATATCTGTACACTGACTGGTGTCTCTCAGTCCTCTCTCTCTCAGGGAGATACCTGTACACTGACTGGTGTCTCTCAGTCCCCCCTCTCTCTCGGAGATATCTGTACACTGACTGGTGTCTCTCAGTCCCCTCTCTCTCTCTCAGGGGGATATCTGTACAGACTGGTGTCTCTCAGTCCCCCCTCTCTCTCAGGGAGATATCTGTACACTGACTGGTGTCTCTCAGTCCCCTCTCTCTCAGGGAGATATCTGTACACTGACTGGTGTCTCTCTCTCTCTCCCATCTCATTCAAAGATAGTGAGGGAGTGGGGAGGGGATTGCAGGGGAGAAAGTGGAGGGGAGAATAATGATTATGAGCATGATAGGCGAGGGAATGGAGGGGCTGATGGGTGAGGGAGTGGAGGGGATGATGGGCGAGGGAGTGGAGGGGATGATGGGCGAGGGAGTGGAGGGGATGATGGGCGAGGGAGTGGAGGGGATGGTGGGCGAGGGGGTGGAGGGCATGGTGGGCGAGGGGGTGGAGGGCATGGTGGGCGAGGGAGTGGAGGGGATGATGGACGAGGGAGTGGAGGGTGAGGGAGTGGAGGGGATGGAGGGCGAGGGAGTGGAGGGGATGGTGGGCGAGGGAGTGGAGGGGATGATGGGCGAGGGAGTGGAGGGGAGGATGGGCGACGGAGTGGAGGGGATGGTGGGGTGAGGGAGTGGAGGACACGATGGGCGAGGGAGTGGAGGGGATGGTGGGTGAGGGAGTGGAGGGGATGGAGGGTGAGGGAGTTGAGGGGATTGAGGGCGAGTGAGTGGAGGGGATGATGGGCGAGGGAGTGGAGGGGATGATGGGCGAGGGAGTGGAGGGGATGGTGGGCGAGGGGGTGGAGGGCATGGTAGGCGAGGGAGTGGAGGGGATGATGGGATGGAGGGCGAGGGAGTGGAGGGGAGGATGGGCGAGGGAGTGGAGAGGATGGAGGGGCGAGGGAGTGGAGGACAGGATGGGCGAGGGAGTGGAGGGGATGGAGGGCGAGGGAGTGGAGGGGATGGAGGGCGAGGGAGTGGAGGGGGATGGTGGGTGAGGGAGTGGAGGGGATGGTGGGCGAGGGAGTGGAGAGGATGGAGGGCGAGGGAGTGGAGGACAGGATGGGCGAGGGAGTGGAGGGGATGGAGGGCGAGGGAGTGGAGGGGATGGAGGGCGAGGGAGTGGAGGGGATGGTGGGTGAGGGAGTGGAGGGGATGATGGGCGAGGGAGTGGAGGGGATGGTGGGCGAGGGAGTGGAGGGAATGGTGGGCGAGGGAGTGGAGGGGAGGATGGGCTAGGGAGTGGAGGGGATGGTGGGCGACGGAGTGGAGGGGATGGTGGGCGAGGGAGTGGAGGGGATGGTGGGCGAGGGAGTGGAGGGGAGGATGGGCGAGGCAGTGGAGGGGATGGTGGGTGAGGAAGTGGAGGGGAGGATTTGCTAGGGACTGGAGGGGCTCGTGGGCGAGGGAGTGGAGGGGATGGTGGGCGAGGGAGTGGAGGGGATAGTGGGCGAGGGAGTGGAGGGGATGGTGGGCGAGCGAGTGGAGGGGAGGATGGGCGAGGGACTGGAGGGGATGGTGGGCGAGTGAGTGGAGTGGATGGTGGGTGAGGGAATGGAGGGCGAGAGAGTGGAGGGGATGGTGGGCGAGGGAGTGGAGGGGATGGTGGGCGAGGGAGTGGAGGGGATGATGGGCGAGGGAGTGGAGGGGATGGTGGTCGAGGGAGTGGAGGGGATGGTGGTCGAGGGGGTGGAGAGCATGGCGGGCGAGGGAGTGGAGGGGAGGATGGGCGAGGGAGTGGAGGGGATGGTGGCCGAGGGAGGGGATGGAGTGTGAGGGAGTGCAGGGGATGGTGGGCGAGGGTATGGAGGGGATGGTGGGTGAGGGAGTGGAGGGGAAGTTGGGCGAGGGAGTGGAGGGGATGGTGGGCGAGTGAGTGGAGGGGATGGTGGCCGAGGGAGGGGGTGGTGGGTGAGGGAGTGGAGGGGAGGGTGGGCGAGGGAGTGGAGGGGATGGTGTGCGAGGGAGTGGTGGGGATGGTCGGCGAGGGAGTGGAGGGGATGGTGGCTGAGGGAGTGGGGGGGAGGATGGGCGAGGAAGGGGATGGTGGGTGAGGGAGTGGAGGGGATGGTGGCCGAGGGAGGGGATGGTGGGTGAGGGAGTGGAGGGGATGGAGGGTGAGGGAGCGGAGGGGAGGGTGGGCGAGGGAGTGGAGGGTGATGGTGGGCAAGGGAGTGGTGGGGGATGGTCGGCGAGGGAGTGGAGGGGATGGTGGCCGAGGGAAGGGATGGTGGCCGAGGGAGGGGATGGTGGGTGAGGGAGTGGAGGGGATGGAGGGTGAGGGAGCGGAGGGGAAGGTGGGTGAGGGAGTGGAGGGGTGGATTGGCGAGGGAGTGGAGGGGATGGTGGGCGAGGGAGTGGAGGGGAGGATGGGCGAGGGAGTGGAGGGGAGGATGGGCGAGGGAGTGGAGAGGATGGTGGGCGAGGGAGTGGAGGGGTGGATGGGCGAGGGAGACGAGGGGGAGGATGGGCGAAGGAGTGGAGGGGATGGTGGGCGAAGGAGTGGAGGGGATGGTGGGCGAGGGAGTGGAGGGGATGGAAGGGCGAGGGAGTGGATGGAAGGGCGAGGGAGTGGAGGGGATGGTGGGCGAGGGAGTGGAGGGAGTGTGAGTGGAGGGGATGGTGGGCGAGGGAGTGGAGGGGGTGGTGGGCGATGGGGGTGGTGGGCGAGGGAGTGGAGGGGATGGTGGGCGAGGGTGTGGAGGGGATGGTCGGCGAGGGAGTGGTGGGTGAGGGAGTGGAGGGGGATGGTGGCCGAGGGAGGGGGGTGGTGGGTGAGGGAGTGGAGGAGAGGGTGGGCGAGGGAGTGGAGGGGATGATGGGCAAGGGAGTGGTGGGGATAGTGGGCGAGGGAGTGGAGGGGATGGTGGGCGAGGGAGTGGAGGGGATGGTGGGCGAGGGAGTGGAGGGGATGGTGGGCGAGGGAGTGGAGGGGATGGTGGGCGAGGGAGTGGAGGGGATGGTGGGCGAGGGAGTGTGGAGGGGATGGTGGGCGAAGGAGTGGAGGGGAGGGTTGGCGAGGGAGTGGAGGGGAGGATGGGCGAGGGAGTGGAGGGGATGGTGGGCGAGGGAGTGGAGGGGATGGTGGGCGAGGGAGTGGAGGGGGATGATGGGCGAGGGAGTGGAGGGGATGGTGGGCGAGGGAGTGGAGGGGATGGTGGGTGAGGGAGTGGAGGGGTTGGTGGGCGAGGGAGTGGAGGGGATGGTGGGCGAGGGAGTGGAGGAGTTGGTGGGTGAGGGAGTGGAGGGGATGGTGGGCGAGGGAGTGGAGGGAAGGATGGGCGAGGGAGTGGAGGGGTTGGTGGGTGAGGGAGTGGAGGGGAGGATGGGCGAGGGAGTGGAGGGGATGGTGGGTGAGGGAGTGGAGGGGATGGTGGGCGAGGGAGTGGTGGGGATGGTGGGTGAGGGTTTGGAGGGGAGGATGGGCGAGGGAGTGGAGGGGTTGGTGGGTGAGGGAGTGGAGGGTTTGGTGGGTGAGGGAGTGGAGGGGAGGATGGGCGAGGGAGTGGTGGGGATGGTGGGTGAGGGTGTGGAGGGGAGGATGGGCGAGGGAGTGGAGGGGTTGGTGGGTGAGGGAGTGGAGGGTTTGGTGGGTGAGGGAGTGGAGGGGAGGATGGGCGAGGGAGTGGAGGGGATGGTGGGTGAGGGAGTGGAGGGGATGGTGGGCGAGGGAGTGGAGGGGATGGTGGGTGAGGGTGTGGAGGGGAGGATGGGCGAGGGAGTGGAGGGGTTGGTGGGTGAGGGAGTGGAGGGGTTGGTGGGTGAGGGAGTGGAGGGGAGGATGGGCGAGGAAGAGGAGGGGATGGTGGGAGAGGGAGTGGAGGGGATGGTGGGTGAGGGAGTGGAGGGGATGGTGGGTGAGGGAGTGGAGGGGATGGTGGTCGAGGGAGTGGAGGGGATGGTGGTCGAGGGAGTGGAGGGGATGGTGGGTGAGTGAGTGGAGGGGATGGTGGGTGAGGGAGTGGAGGGGATGGTGGGTGAGGGAAGTGGTGGGGAGGGTGGGCGAGGGAGTGGAGGGGATGGTCGGCGAGGGTGTGGAGGGGAGGATGGGCGAGTGTGTGGAGGGGATGGTGGGTGAGGGGAGTGGGGGGGAGGATGGGCGAGGGAGTGGAGGGGATGGTGGGCGAGGGAGTGGAGGGGTTGGTGGGTGAGGGAATGGAGGGGTCGGTGGGTGAGGGAGTGGAGGGGAGGGTGGGCGAGGGGTGTGGAGGGGAGGATGGGCGAGGGAGTGGATGGGATGGAGGACGAGGGAGTGGAGGGGAAGGTGGGGTGAGGGAGTGGAGGGGATGGTGGGTGAGGGTGTGGAGGGGAGGATGGGCGAGGGAGTGGAGGGGGATGGTGGGCGAGGGAGTGGAGGGGTTGGTGGGCGAGGGAGTGGAGGGGTTGGTGGGCGAGGGAGTGGAGGGGTTGGTGGGCGAGGGAGTGGAGGGGATGGTGGCGAAGGAGTGGAGGGGAGGATGGGCGAGGGAGTGGAGGGGTTTGTGGGCGAGGGAGTGGAGGGGAGGATGGGCGAGGGAGTGGAGGGGTTGGTGTGTGAGGGAGTGGAGGGGTTGGTGGGCGAGGGAGTGGAGGGCTTGGTGGGCGAGGGAGTGGAGGGGATGCTGGGTGAGGGAGTGGAGGGGATGGTGGGTGAGGGAGTGGAGGGGATGGTGGGCGAGGGAGTGGAGAGGATGGAGGGCGAGGGAGTGGAGGACAGGATGGGCGAGGGAGTGGAGGGGATGGAGGGCGAGGGAGTGGAGGGGATGGAGGGCAAGGGAGTGGAGGGGATGGTGGGTGAGGGAGTGGAGGGGATGATGGGCGAGGGAGTGGAGGGGATGGTGGGCGGGGGAGTGGAGGGAATGGTGGGCGAGGGAGTGGAGGGGAGGATGGGCTAGGGAGTGGAGGGGATGGTGGCCGACGGAGTGGAGGGGATGGTGGGCGAGGGAGTGGAGGGGATGGTGGGCGAGGGAGTGGAGGGGAGGATGGGCGAGGGAGTGGAGGGGATGGTGGGTGAGGAAGTGGAGGGGATGGGTGGGCGAGGGGAGTGGAGGGGGGATAGTGGGCGAGGGAGTGGAGGGGATGGTGGGCGAGCGAGTGGAGGGGAGGATGGGCGAGGGACTGGAGGGGATGGTGGGCGAGTGAGTGGAGTGGATGGTGGGTGAGGCAATGGAGGGCGAGAGAGTGGAGGGGATGGTGGGCGAGGGAGTGGAGGGGATGGTGGGCGAGGGAGTGGAGGGGATGATGGGCGAGGGAGTGGAGGGGATGGTGGTCGAGGGGGTGGAGAGCATGGCGGGCGAGGGAGTGGAGGGGAGGATGGGCGAGGGAGGGGATGGAGTGTGAGGGAGTGCAGGGGATGGTGGGCGAGGGTATGGAGGGGATGGTGGGTGAGGGAGTGGAGGGGAAGTTGGGCGAGGGGAGTGGAGGGGATGGTGGGCGAGTGAGTGGAGG